>NC_043959.1:4018543-4313543 GCF_902148855.1 Sphaeramia orbicularis
AATCACTGCATCATTAATCCAATGGATGGATCTGAACTATTTGATAAATTCAGTCCAGATGATGACTTTTTTTTAGGCTGGGGTATGTATAACCCTGGTTTTACAAACACTGACGGTAAAAAGTGACTAAAATCCAAGTGTGTGGCATGCCACAACTAAAGTATCAAAACTGAATATTCTCATGTGTTCTGAATACAATGAGGAATATATGTTTGTTGTTTTGAAAAATGCTCACAATGACATTGAACATTTGTTTAAGACCTGTTTTTCGGTTTGTTTGTTTTTTGTTTGTTTTTATAAACATGTTTGTTCGGTTTGAACTGTATAAAAGTGAGTCACAATTTAATGGAAAATGTACATATTAGGAAACATGGTTATCAATTATAAGTATGTGGACAAAAAGAACTTTGAATTGTTAACATGTGCACTGGTGTCATAAACACCTACAAATGTCTTTATATGCATGAAACTGTACGATGAATGGTGGATTTTGGCGTCTCTATTTCCATCATGTTACTATGATTAAAGTTGGTCCAGTCCCTCATCCCTTTGAGTTTTAACCCATAAAGACCTGGTGCTACTTTTGTGGCAGTTTACAAATGAGTTTTCCTCTCTATTTAACCTTTCTTAAGTGATTTATCACCGTTTATTATATTATCCTCCGTATTTAAATTTTTTCATTGTAAACCATGCATTTTCCTATATTTGATTCACAGATCATCTAGATGTTCATGAAAACTCAGAGTAAATTCAAAAGTTACTATCAAAACAGAGAAAACTGGAGAAAAGGGACTTTTCAGTAAAATATATCATTAGCTGAACGTAAAAACAAGCATCTACAACATTATTTTGTTTGTGGCACATTATTTTGTTAATTTTTCTTCATATCATTGATTATTTTATTTGTTTTTGTTCATTTTATTGCATATTTTCCCGTGTTATTTATTATTTTGTTTATTTTCTTGTTTGTTTTTGTTCATTTGTTAATTTTATTGATAACGTTGGCTGTTTTGTTCCTTCTGTTGCTTTTTTTTTTTTTTTTTTTACTTAATTTTAGTTCTTTTTTTTTTTTTTTTGTTCATCAAAATGACTTTTTCCAGTAAAATATATCATTAATTGAACATAATATCAGTGTCATTTATCAAACTCTATGGGTTTTACTGGTGAATCAAAGTTGTAGAAGATGATGGTGTTTCCACGTTCACTACGGAGCCTCTGAACATCCAAATGGGTCAGATCTGATGACCATGAAAAGATGACAAACTGCATTTTACACCAATTATTTACATGTATTGATAGGATTAGTGGATTTAGATCAGTAGATATTTTTGGTCGCGGGTGGCTGTTTGGGTCTTTGAGTGTGAAATAAGCCTGGACTTGTTTTTTCTTGCCAGTGGAGGAGCGGTCGACTACCACCTGCACTGATGAACCTGTGGCTGCAGGCGAAACCCCCGAAGAGCACAAAACCCTGTACGTCTTGCCGTTCCAGGAGGTGAAATTCATCATTTATTATGAGTCACAGTTGCAGAGGTGGGTTTCTGTACACTCACACATCAAAAATTCAAAACTCTTCTTTAACAACCACATTGATTGTATTATCAATCTCTCAGAAACAACTTTAATTTCAACAGGCTCTACAATAACATGCTTCAAAGAAAAAACACACACATATATATTCTAAAATATAACCTAATTGTCACATATTAAAAAAAACATTCCCTGTCAAAGTTTGTTTGGCTGTAGGGATGAGGTATATCATTTAGTTAAGTATATGTGCGGGTAGGGCTTATTATAAGCCATTGAGAAAGGACAGTAAGACAGCAAGTAATTTTCTTACTCTCATTTTTTGCAGTGCAGTGTGACATTTTGCTGATTGCTATTGCCTTTGGCTAAAATAGTTTACATTTTAACAAAATTACTCATTTCTCACTTTGAATGTAAGTCGACCTTTGTTGGAAACATGACTTGTGAAACCATCAGTGTTTTATTATGTGAAAATATACATCTAAAATCTGGTAAATCACACACAAAATGTTTGCTTTACTTTTAATAAAGAAATAAGCTGTATTTAAACTAATGACTACACATAAGCGAAGCGTCTTCACAACCAGTAACATATAAATTAAGAAAATCTGATGTTGGAAACATTGTAGAAACAATTTTTATTTGCAGAGACTTAGTAATAAAATATAATTTGAAGGACTGTATATTGAATCTCCACAGCTGTGTATATATGTATATATATATATATATATATATATATATATATATATATATATATATATATATATACACACACACACACACACACACACACATATATATATATATATATATATATATAGAGAGAGAGAGAGAGAGAGAGAGAGAGAGAGAGAGAGAGAGAGAGAGAGAGACACTAACAATATTTCCATAAATAAATTAAAACACCCACAGGTGTAAATAAATATTTTTTTTTTGTTTCTGACTTTCAGTGAGAATATACCAGATTATCAGACCAAATGTTTGAAATGCAGCAACATAAATATGTAAAATAATTTCATTTAAATATGAGGTTTCCCATTGGCTATGTTCACACTGTAGGTCTTAATCCTCAATTCTATTTTTTGCTGAAATCTGATTTTTTTTGTGTGTGTGGTTGTTCACATGATAATGTAAATGTGATGCCATCAGACTAACAGTCTATGTTCTGAAGTGATTTCACTACATCGTACTGTTTAAGAAGTAAATATAGATCTTGTTCTGCCTCCTCCAGCACAGAATTGTGATGTCTGTCACATTTTAATGACGTAAAAGTCGGAGGAAATTCATCATGACTGTACAGATTGAGGTCACATTGTAAAACATCACGAGTACGATATAAATCCAGTTTAAGACCAGATATGAAAGTGTCTTGGGTAATGTAAAAAAAATCTGATTTGTGCTGTTTAGACTGTCATAAAAAAACAGATATGGGTCACATACGGACAAAAAAGTCAGTTTTGGTCCACTTTTTCCTGCAGTGTGAACGTAACCATAGTGTCACTGATCTTCAGAGTTTCCTCTCTGTATATTCACAGTGTTTCGGAGGTAGCTGTTATCGGGCCCCCTAACCTTTTCAGAGTTGGCTTCACATCAGTTGGGCCCCTGGCAACCATAAAGATCGGCTGGGTCCGCTCTGAAAATAAACTGGCC
The DNA here is from genome assembly GCF_902148855.1 of Sphaeramia orbicularis. Taxonomy (NCBI): domain Eukaryota; kingdom Metazoa; phylum Chordata; class Actinopteri; order Kurtiformes; family Apogonidae; genus Sphaeramia; species Sphaeramia orbicularis. The sequence continues at coordinate 4,021,718 of NC_043959.1, forward strand.
CGTCTTCTGCCCGTCTGCTTTGTGGCAAATACCAATAAGTAAGTTCTTTTATCACATAAAACATTTATCTATATTGTGATAATTCAGTATTTCCTATCATGTATTTAGGACATGTATTCTGTTAAAGGTTGTAGTGCATGTTTATAAGAACATTCAACCATGCTGAAAGGATTCAACTGATTTTTTAATTAATTAACCCAGGTCAGCAAAAGATAGATGGCTTTACGTAGGTGAGCTGAGGGTAGAGTGTGAGGTCAGAACCAGATCCACCATGTCAAGTGAGGAATGACTATGCATCCACAGCGTGTATCAGAAAAAACAACATAAAATCAAAATGTGAAGACATTTTGAAAATCTGGTCAAATGTGTTTCTCCTTTGACTGACACTAGTGTCCTGGATCAGTTTTCATGCTTCAGTGAACAACGCTAATTTGAATTGTGCAAAATAAGTCTTTGCACATGGAAGTGTAAGGGTTAATATGAGATCTGTCGCCATGGATGACAAGTTCCATTGGTCTTTTACCTGCATACATTAAACAGGAAAAAAATAATAGTGTGTCAACCCCCTACCATCAATACAAAGATTTCACACATCTATGAGAAAATGAAAATTAATTGAGAAATTTGCTCAGTGAGTCAAGATTTGGGTTTTACACTTCAGGATTTTAATTGAAGGCACACACTTCTGTTAGTCGAAGGATTCCAGCACGTTTAGTCTTCCACATGGGCCCCGTTCCTTGCCACACAAATCTGTGTCCTCCTCAACATGCAACAGCATGCCTAACCATGCCCCTTTCCTGCCTCAGGAGTTCCACTTCAGCTGTGATGATGCAATGAATTACGTATGCTGACTGAAATGTTTCAAATTTCAAATGGTCAGCTCAAAACAAGCTTAAAGAATCCTCACTAACAGCATTAACTCCTTGCATTGGGCACGATACAGTCAAACCTGTCGTTAATGTGAAATCTTTGCATCGACAACAGCAAGTAAAAGACCAACGGAACTTGGCATCCATGGCGACAGATCTCATATTAACCCTTACACCTCCATGTGCAATTCAAATTAGCATTATTCACTGAAGCATGAAAACTGACCCAGGACACTGGTGTCACTTAAGGGAGAATTACATGGTCAATAAACACATATGACCAGATTTTCAAAATGTCTTCGCATTTTGGTTTTATGTTGTTTTTTCTGAGAGTCTACTTTTTTCTGATACACCCTGTATAATAGGAACCATTCATACCTGTTGATAACCCAAAAACATCACCTACCTGTTACCTCCATATTGTACATCTGGACTAGACTACACTAGCTCAGACCGGTCTATGATTAACTGAACAGGTGATGTCATGGCTTCAAAACTACATTTTTGGGGCATTTAATTGAATATTTAAAACCTCCAGATTATAAAGAAGTGGTGATAAAATTTTTAATCTTTTTTGCAAATGTTGGTGTCCTTTCAGCAGATTTACAGTCATCTTTTTTCTCATTGTAGTCTGGTCTCAACTTGAATTGTTTTTAAAAAATTATTTGATTACAATTTTCTTGAATCAAAGCTTCATTTCCTTAATTTTGCTGCCGTTAAACATTGGTTCCACTGTTGTGTTTTACATGGACGCACATTGTGGTGCACATGATGCCAGGATCAACTCAAAGTTGTATGTTTGTTCCATCTTAAGTTGTTAGTAAGTTGGATCCAAATGTGTTGAAGACTACAGTGCACATAGTATTTGTAGATGCCATTTGGCTTGTTGGTTTTTGTTTATATCTGTGGATATTTTTATATATATAGTTTTATGCTCTCATTATTGTTGTTATTTCCATATAGATATTTTTATATACAGTATGTCCTTTACTTGCATACTTTTTGTGTTTGTTGTTTCAGCTGGTTCTGGAATAAAGGACAATTTGTCATTTTCAGACATGTCTGTTTCACAATTTTACAATTTTTTTGCCTATTCAAATAATCGTTTAATCAAAACTAATCAAAGAAAAATAATCAACGGATTAATTAATCATTAAAAATACTCAATAATGCAGCTTTGCTACTTTCTCATATCCAGTTGTATGTCCATGTTGTGTTGGCGCTCCGTTGTAGATAGTAGATAAAAGAAGAAAAGGGTCAAACATCTATGGATTGTTTGGCTCATTCTTGGGCAGCTCTGAGCACAGGATGCAGAAAGTGAATGTTTGCAAAATAGTGTTGTACAGTGTTGTAACAGTCTTGCATTCAGTTGTCATTATTCAACCATGGTACACTTAGTGACATCTTGTGGTGAAGTTACAGATTGCAACCAACTGAATCCTCCTGTCGACCCTCTGCAGAATTCTTTCACTTTAACAGAGTTACTGTTTGTTTACCTGTCCTGGTCTGATCCTTGTCTCAACTTAAAAAAAAAAAAAAGAATGATTCTCTTTTTGAAGTGATTATTTACAAATGAAAACATGCTTATAAATATTATATTCCATGTCTGTAATAAGACCCTCCTAAGCCCCTCTGAATGTTACACATTAGACCTGTATTAATAATAGAAATAGCATCTATTTTGTGCATTCGTTTCAGTTGCTTTCCCTGTTGAGTTAAATGGATGTTTCTAGAACTTTTCAGCTTTTTTTCTTCAAATTTAAGTGTTTGCTATAAAAGTAATTGTTAAGAAATCAAACATGTCACATTATTTTAGCAAAGTAATTAAAATGATTACTATTAATGAATGATATTGTAAACTGATGAAGTAGTTCATCTGTATGGAACGATGGAAACTACTCATTTTCACATTAAAACTAAAATATGGGATATTGTCTGAACATGTGGAGTGTTAAGATGCTCAGTGTGATCAGTTGTAAATGAACTGAAAGTGTCATACGAGCAGAAATAACCTTACCCAACCTCGTTCAACTGTGGACATGAATGTTATTGTCAAGGTGTCTCATAACCACAGTGTCTGGTCTCATTTCAATATGGAAACTGTTAGTGACAGAGGAGAATTTACACATGCACCCTGTGCTTTTAGTCCATGAACATTTAGAATTTGCCATTCTTGTTTTTCCAGTTTGCAGTCAGAGCCCAGATGTGTGTGGTTGTACCAAAGTAAGTGTTTAACTGTCGTCCAAACTTCATAAGAATGTCAGTAATGTGTCTATCGTTCACAATAAATCATTCCTAACCTTACAACTGGACTGGTGGCAAATAAGACCTAATAACTGTTTGTTTGTTTTTTTACCTTTTCAGGGGAAATGGTGTCACTTCCTACTGGGACAGGTTGAGAAAATATCACGTTTTTATATTCAACTGTTAAAAAAGTGTGTGTGAGTTAGATTTGGCATCTGAGGTTTTGCTGTTGTGTGCTTGCAGAGCTGACATGTGGAAAGACGCAGATGACTCTGGTTCTACCCATCGGGTCTTTGACTAACATCAACGTGGCTGAACTGCAGCTCAACAGCCCCACTTGTCCGGTTACCTACAACAAAACACACCTGACGGCAACCATCCCCCTGAACGGCTGTGGCACTAAGGCTGTGGTAACAAGCTTCACATATATATCACATATTCAGACCTTATTCATATAACAACTACAATACAGTTCACAGATGATTGAACATCCACATTTACAACCTAAAATATCTGCTGGGAAATACACAGCCAAAAAAAATAAAAAACACGAATGGCCCACACACAATATTCCACTGAACCGCCCTCAGCGTAGATTACAGGACACAATCAATGTGGCATCTTTTAATGGTTATGCAAAGTCACTATAAATGTCACAACATCTATTTCCATCCAGGTTTGCATAAATTTTTCGCCAAGATCTTGTATTAATGATGGGAGAGTCAAACTTTTGCTTCTCTATCACATTCCAAAAATTCTCAGTGTGGTTCAGGTCTGGACTCCATGGCAGACCCATGCTCCCTGATCCAGTCTTTACCCAATTAGCCCCATGAATCCTGGCAGTTTTGATTTCCAATAAGCTGATGGTTGTTTAAGAAATGAGAAGTTACTGCATCAGTCAGGGTTAAAGAAATTGTTGCCACTGAAACATATTGATCATTTTAGTGATTATCTAATGGAAGAATCTGAACTAGAGCTGCAGGTTTTCGATTTTTTAACCGATTAATATATGGATTATTTTCTTTGATTAGATTAAACGATTATTTGAACAGGCGAAAAAAATAGTAAAAATGTGTCTGAAAATGACCAACTTGTCCTTTAATCAAACAACAACCACAAAAAGTGTAAAAGTATATCTAAAAATATCTATGGATACAAACAACAACAAACAAGTCAAATGATATCTACAAACAATATGAGTCTTCAACAACTTACTAACAATTTAAGATGGAATTAACATACAACTTTGTGGTGATCCTTGTGTCATGTGCATCACAATAAGCGTCCGTGTGAAACATAACAGCGGAACCAATGTTTACTGACAGCGAAATTAAGGAAATGAAGCTTCGATTCAGGGAAATTGTAATCAGATAATTTTTTCAATCACTACAGTTGATTAATTAATTAATTAATCGTTTCAAGCCTAATCTGAACTATTTACTGAGATAAATCCAGGTTTTCTCTCCTTGAAAACACACAAGACTTTACCTCGCTAAATATAAAGACAATAAAATACGTTAATACATAATCACATCTGTAAAAGTGATCTTTGAGCCATGTCACGTAGAGTTTTGTTGGCAGTGCTGGTGAAAACAATAACTCGATTACATGCTACTTAACATTATTAAACTATACTGTACATATATTATTTGTATTTGTATGTATTTTTGCACCAAAGATTGCCGACAATTTCATTGCACTGTGCAGTGACAGTAAAGATTCTACTGTCTTCTACAAATCTTATTACTGTTTTAATTAACAGACCTGCAGTAGCAGTCAGTCAAATTATTGCTGAACTATGTCAGTTTTAAGGATCTTTGGGTGTCCAATCCTGTGTTCATTGAGTGGTTATTCAGCTGAATGTGGACTCTCACAGTGTTTTTTCTCTTTTTCCCAGCACTCCGAGTCAGAGCTGATTTACACCAACACCTTGCACACTGTGCGTACCTACACCAGGGTGATCCGCCGGATGCCCACCCTCGTCCTACCTCTGGCCTGTCGGATTCGTGGCGTCAATGTCACAGGACCAAATTACAAAATTGGAATGCCCACAGAGAGGCAGACCTTTGGTGAATTTGATTTCAGGATAGAATTTTACTTGCCAGGAGAAGGACCCCTGCAAAATTTTACGCGCGTTCCCAGGTTTCGCAATATCGGCATACATCCTAATCGAGTGCGTCGAGAAGCAGCATCCTCCAACGAAACCACCTCTAACAGTAGCTCTACCAGTGCAGCCATCGGATCCAGGATCAGCCAGTTGGACCTCCATCTGATGTCCAACTGCTCCGTGGCTCGAGCTGAGATCTTAGTGAGCAGTTGCATAGAATCTGAGACCGCAGACTTTGCTGTATACCAAACAATTCTGCAGCAAGGGTCAGTGACACATGTAGGATGTAATTAAAATAAGAGCACATGCAATCTCACACTGACTCACATACAACTTTGTATTTGCACATTTGTCTCTCTTCCAGGTGTGCATCCAACAATGACACCTTAGAGATTGTTACAACAACCCCCACCTTCAAAGTCTACCGCCTTAATCTGACTGATCTGGACACCCATGGATCAAAAATGGTACGTCCTCACATACAGCTGAACTCTGCAGTATCTGACATGTGTCACTGCCAAGATAAAGCTTTTTATTACAGGATGTTGTTCCAAGAACCTTGTGACGTGACAGTTGTGGAAAAAAACTAAGTACATAAACACATACTCATTTTGAATTACTTCATTATTTCCATTTTGTGCAACTGTATACTTAATGGTCATTAGTGTACTTTTAACCCAGTATGATTATTTAACAGTTTTCATTTAATTCCCTCTTTCTCAGATGCTCAGATTATGATTAAGATTTGGATAATGTATCAAGCTTTTACAGTATAACACAATGTTACTATTAGTGGTTTCTAGCTTTTTTGTCCTCTAGAGACTTTTACAAAGCACCATATGTAGTCCATGAGTTTTCACCAGCTCCACAGAATAGTTAATTTTCTCCTTTAATCTACTCACATGGTTTCATCTATATTATAAAAGCCAAGTGGCCTGTGTGTGTGTGTGTGTGTGTGTGTGTGTGGTGTGTGTGTGTGTGTGTGTGTGTGTGTGTGTGTGTGTGTTTGTGTGTGTGTGTGTGTGTGTGTGTGTGTGTGTGTGTGTGTGTGTGTGTGTGTGTGTGTCCGAGGATTCACACAAAATCCGGAAAGATGCTACAGTTTGGCATACCTATGTATTTTTGGTCAAGGAATAGACTAGTGAAAATGACAAATTGATAGGACCAATATTTTGGGAGATATTTGTAATTTTGGAATACAATAGCCTTACAATCACATTACTCTGGCCAGAACGCTTTGGTGGTGACTGCTGGACAAATGCGGTACGGCATGCACAAATACACAACAGCATAAAACTACCTCATCTAAATCCCCACAGGTCTTAAATAAATGTTTAAATATTCCAGCATGTCACCATGAATGGAAGAATTAAGTCCACAAAACTGAATCAGATTAGCATATGAGATTTAGGTTTTTTCTTCTTTCCTTTTTCATTGACAATATTTTAAGTCCGTCTTTATTGTCTGTTGTCCACTGTAATACAGATAGAATGTTTTTTCCTCTACATTTGGGCCACATATACGGTCTTTAAGGTCATGTGGACAGAATAGACAAAAACTAACATTTAGAAGAATATCCATATTAGTATAGACAGGGCATAGCAGTGAATATACTGTAAAGTTTGAACATTAGTTTGAATTACCTCCCCCTATGGTGTAATGCCAACAACAATCTAATGTATTAACAATCTAATGATATAATAAGATGTAATAATGTACCAGTCAGTGGGATTATTTTACTTTATTACATTTTGCTGCTAACACTTCAGAAGATAAAAATTTTTCATGAAGGACTTTAATTTTTAGTGGAGCATTTGTGGAGTTGTATTGAAAATTTTACTTCAGTGTATAAGATTCACAAAACTCTATTGTTTGTGTGAAGACTGAGTTGGAATCTGTTTTGTGTTTGGATCTGGTTGTTTGCTTCTATTTCTAAGCAAATGGTAGTTCATGTAAAAGAGTTGAAGAAAGACATGGAAGACCTGTTTTGAGTTTTGAGGAAAAATCCACAAAATTTTCACGATAGAAATCAGTGTCCAGACTATTATCATGGATGTAGGTGACAGACAGAAATGGAATAAGATCATGTCTGCAAGTGAAATTAGAATGACCAGTTCTGTAAGGATATGAGTGAATCTGGTAGCATCTGTGAATCTGTCTGAGGTCAAAGTCAATGTGAATAGTTCACATTCATATGAATGCCACTTCTGACAATGAACCTGTTTATATGAACAGAACAATCCGATACCTGTTAGTAATCAGATAATTATAATAATCAGATCTGATGCATTTACATGCACTTCAGAAATGTGATACTTGAAAAACCCTTGTTTAGACGTTTCAGTCCATCAGATTTCTTTTGGAGTACATACATACATAGTGACAGTAGAATCAAATTTCCTGTCACTGTCTTCCACTCACGTCGTCACTTCCGTTTTCTACGATTTCTTTTTTTAAACGCACACAAATGTAAAAAAAAAAAAAAATAGGACCAATGGCCCTGTGGCTTACCGGCCAAATTAAAAGCTTTGTGAAATGTATCCAGATGCCATTTATTATCACCCCGTTATGTGTATTTATTATATTACAGAAATAGTGATGACGATTCAGCGATGATGTCACCAGGAATCCTCTTCTGATCACGTGAATGAGGTTATTTCTAAACAAATAATATGTGTGAAGGATCACACCGCGCATGCCCGAAGGAAGTACAGTCGGCAATTGTTTGTTGACAATAGCGTGACCGGATTTCTTTACCTGAATGATGTTATTCGTAAACAATCAAAGACGTGCTTCTGTAACACGCAGACATGTAAGAATTTGGATACCTCAAAACAACAAATTCGAATCCAGTTTAATGGTGCCAAGCTAATCAGCATATGGCTACCATGTTTTGGTCATATTCCCATCAGATCTGTAAAAAATTCAAATTCCAACTTGATATCATTGATACTTACTGATTTATTGGATCAATCCACTTCCTATCTGTTATAATGGGAAAATTTTTCAAAGTCACACCAAATTCAGAATCAGATCTGGATCGAAATCATTTCAATACCTTGTGTTGACATCATAAAGAAGCTGTATACCAAGTTTGAAGTCAATCAGAACTGTAGGTTTGGAGAAGAAGACGACTGAAATTTTGTCCCCATAAGAGCCCATGTTAAATTTGCTGTAGATGTTGGTCTCAGCATCATCTTGGTTTAAATGTCTAAAACGGTGAATTTAATTTAACCCATAAAGACTCAAACCTCCACCGGCATCCACTGATCTAAAATGTTTAATAACTTCTGATCCACTAATCCTATCAATCCATGTAAATAATTGGTGTAAAATGGAGTTTGTCATCTTTTCATGGTCATCAGATATGACCCATCTGGATGTTCAGAAGTTCTATGGTGAACGTGGAAGCACCGTCATCTTCTACAACATTGACTCATCAGTAAAACCAATGGAGTTTAATCAATGACAGTGGATGGAGACACTTGGTTTATGTTCAGTTAATAATAGATTTTGTTGAAGAAGACACTTTTTCCTCAGTTTTCTCTGTTTCTGATATAATAACCCTTAACTGAAATCTAAGCTTTAATGAACATCTATACAATCAGTGAATTAAATGTAGGAAAATGCATGATTTTCACTGAAAAAATGCAAAATACAGTGAATAATATTATAATAAATGGTAATAAATCATTCAACCCATAAAGACCCAGTGTTACTTATGTGGTTGTTCCAAAATGCTTTTTTCTCTATATCTAACCTTTCTGAAGTGATTTATCACCATTAATTATAACATTATTCTCTGCATTTTGCGTTTTTTTTTTTCCACTGGAAATCATATATTTTTCACTATTTAATTCACTGATCATGTAGATGTTCATAAAAGCTCAGATTAAAGTTGAATAATATTATATCAGAAACAGAGAAAACTGAAGAAAAGGTGATTTTTTTCAGTGAAGATATCAATTATTTACATATATTGATATGATTAGTGGTACAAAAGTGACTAAACTATTAAATCAGTAGATTCTTTTTGCTTACCAGTTGGTGTTTGGGTCTTTATGGGTTAAGAAAGGTTAAACAGAGAGAAAAATTCATTTGGGAAGTACCACAAAAGTAGCACTGAGTCTTTCTGGGTTAACAGTTGATTTGGTGTATGAGTGTCCTTGACACTGACCAGTGACCTGTGTACATTTGTTTTCTGTTGTTTTCTGCTCAGATGTACGTCCGGTGTACAGTCTACCTGTGCATTGCTACTATGCCATCTCAGAGATGCCCTGAGCTGTGTTCTCGTGCAGTCGGTCAGAGAACAGCAATGGTCTCCAGTGTGTTCAGCAAAGGCTACACCATCACATCAGGACCCGTCAGCCTTGTGGTCACCACTCCTGCACCAACCACTAAAACTACTACTACTGCAACTACAGCAACTACAGCTGTGACTACAGACATCACAACAACACACACCACCAGCTCACATGGTAAGAGTTATCCTCTGAACAGGCCTCTGTCTGCTGTGGAGAATCAGAGAAATTAATCCACGAATAGAATAGAATAGAATAGAATAGAATAGAATAGAATAGAATAGAATAGAATAGAATAGAATAGAATAGAATAGAATAGAATAGAATAGAATAGATCTTTATTGTCACTGCTGCATTAAAAATGAAAATCAGTTTTAGCAGCTTTGTTCTGTTTAGTAGCAGATTCTTAAAGTGCAAAAAGAAAGACTGTATATAAAACATCACACAAAAATTATACTGAAAATATATGCTGAAAAATAATGACAATGTACAAAAATACTAAGAAATGCTGAAAATACAAGAAAGGCCAATTCAATATGACAGACAGAAGAAATATATGCAATGTACAAAGGATATATACAAGGTAATTTTTTTTAAATCTCTAAATCAACCTGTAAATTGAATGGGGAGTCTACATTGTCCCGCATATCTATACATATTGTCTTTTAATTTAGTCTATTAGCATTGATCTAATGTTCCATTTTTACAACACAAGAACAGTTGAAAGTAATTAAGTACTTTAGGGTAGTTAAATTTAATATTTCCATTTTTATGCAGCATTATACTTTGTACTTCACTATATTGCAGAGGCAAATAATGTCCTTTTTCATTCATTGATTCATTCCTTCATTCATTTCCCAAACCACTTAATCCAGGTAGTTGGGGTTCTAGAGCAGGACCTTAATCATGTTCAACAGTAAATTGTAATCTAAACATGAACAAAGCAGGAAAATGAACCAAAAACATCAGATGTAATAGAAGAACATTGATGTAAACCATTTTACAGTGTACTGAATACTTTTGCTTTTAATACTATAACTACATGTTGCGAATAATATTTTTATTAAATAATGCAGAGCTGTTACTTGAGGTGTTGTGTTTTCACTGAGTGTGATTAATCATTTTATTTAACCCTGTCATGCATTCATTACTGCAGTGGATAGTTTTTTAGTCTTTAATTAAAGCTACATTATTTGCAGTAATGACTTCAACTCCAATTAGTAAATGCACAGACTTAAAGAGTTAAACGTTGACTGAATGCAACTCTGTAACCTCACCTCTTTTTTTTTTTCTGCAGCTCCAGAAAAAGCCTCATCTGTGGCTGTGGGAGTAACTGTGGTGACCATCTGCATATTTCTGCAAAACATCTTCTTTCCCTGAAAAAATTTGAAGATAAAATGGAAATACATGCATCTCACTAGTTATTTCACTGTCAGTTTTCAGTTGTATTTAGTTTTATTTACTATCACATATGAAAAAATACTAAAATAATGTATTTTTTATCATGATAATGTGTCACTATTATGTATCTGTATCATATGGGAAGTAAATAATCAATTTAATGTCATTTAGATAAGGATGATAAGAAAATGTCTAATGTCATATCCACGTATCCATGAATAAATATTAAATGACATATGTGGGACTATAAAAGCATATTGCTGATTTTTCCTTGCAACACACCTCAACTCTCTTTCTGTTGACAGTAACACTGAAGCAAGAAATCTGGGTGTAATTATCAATAGTGATCTAAAAGTCAAACGTCACATCAACCACATTACAATAGTATCATTCTATCATCTCAAAAACATTTCCAGAGTAAAGGGCTTTCTGTCAAAATCAGACTCTGAAAAACTAATCCATGCATTCATAAACAAGCAGACTAGATTACTATAATGGTTTATTCACTGGACTCCCAAAGTCAAGTATTCACAGGTTACAACTCATTCAAAATGCAGCTGCACGTATTCTCACTGGTACCGAGAAATATCAACACATCACACCTTCTTAAATCCCTGCACTGGCCACTCGTTAAAACAAGAATCAGATCACAATTTCAAAATCCTGCTCCTGGTTTACAGAGCAATGCACGGCCTTGCACCTCAGTACATCACAGATATACTCCTCACTTACACCCCAGCAAGAACACTTCAGTCAGCAGGCAGTGGCAACTTACTCATCCTTCACACCAGATCCAAGAAAGGGGAGGCAGCTTTTAGTGTATATGCTCCACAAAAATGGAACACCCTGCCTGATACAATTAGACTTGCCACATCAGTAGCCATTTTTAAAAACAGGTTAAAAACATACCTGTTTTCAACAGCATTCTGTTGAGTTGTGTGTGTGCATGTGTGGTTGTGTGGGTATGTGCACATGTGTGAGTTTAAGTGTGTATACATATGATTGTTTACTCGCACTCTCTTTTTTATGACTGTTTTTTTATGTAATATACCTGTTGAGAAGCATATTGAGTCTGCCTTGTGCATGAAATGTGCTTTATAAATAAAGTTGAATTGAACTGAATTCTCCTTCCCTCCATTATTTGCATGTTACTGTTCTGAAAGTCTTCTGACATTTCTGCAAGTTGTTTTAAAAGACCAGTACCAGAGTTTACGTTGATGAGATTCAATAACTGCCAATGTCTACTTAAAAACACACATACAGAAGCAAAAATATTATTTACTTACTTTAAAATGATACTTTAACTATTTTTAAAGTTAAGTGACTGTATAAGGCACAAACAATTTGCAGTATCTGATCTTCAGAATTGAAAAACAGTACACTTAATCTTAAATCTGAAAGAGGACATATGTTTAATCCCATTTTGACTGTAAAACAAGGCCATGTCTGGTGACAATATGTCCATGTTACATTACAGAGCTTAACTGTAAAAACATTCCATTGTGATCAAATAACACATTCCATTAAACAAATGTACATTAAATTCAGTCAGTGGATGCTATTTATTTAGCTAAAATAATAACCCTAGCCACTTGGACAGATGACGTCCTTTTGTCATCAGCTGGTTCAGTGTGTTTGATATTAAATTATTTGGCTTTAATTAGTAACTTTACATTGATTCCAAATTCATTGGTGTTCTTTTGGCAGTAGAGAGAGCACATTAAAATGTTATTTTAAATATTTCCACATCATAATAATTTTGTCACTTTGGTTGAAGTACTGCAGTGAAAATACAGCATCTAGGTCAGTTCAGATCAATACTTTAGCAGAAGTCATCAGTTGTAACTAGTAAAGAGACTTTGAGGTAATGTAGAAATAGCACTTGGACAAATAAGTGGCTTCTTTTTACTTGAATATTCCACCTCCCCCCCCCCCCCCAATTAATGTCAGTGTTGGCTCTCAACTCTTTAATTCTCCCAAAATGACATCATCTCATGTACTTACGAAAACAACACAACCAAAAAACTGTAATAGTTGGAGAAAATGTTACTGGATTTGCTTGTTGTGCTTGTCTTATTCTAAAGCTCTCAGTCATTGTAATTGTTAGAGATCGCAAAATACTTTGAACAGCATGTACTTAAAAAAAATCACTTAGAATTGGAAAAAAAAAGTTATTTTAAGTGGCTCTGACATGACAGATCGATATGCAAACATCCACCTGTAAAGTAACATGGAGGCTGAACTGCAGATAGACTTGGCGTGAATGTATTGAACCACAGCTGCTGCTCTTCGCCTTTACTGTATTTGTTTTCATTCTGCGAGAGCTGACCAATCCGGGCTCAGACTGGGAGGAGTCAAGCCCGCCTTCTTCATAGACACGCCTCTATGTTCAAGGAACACCGCTTCATACATCCACTGTTGTTAGCGACGTAGCCACTACTGCCAGTTTGATTTTGATATTTCTTTTGGAGACCACTTCACGTAACTTCACATCCTGCCACAGCCAGGTGAATGCAAAAGCGGCGGTCCGCTGGCTGGGCTCCCATACTCCAGTGTGTGAAGTTGTTGCTGGCGGCAGTCCTGTGAGGTAAGTTAAACTAGTGTTAGCTAGTTAGCCAAAGGTAGCCTGTACTGATGGGGGTTGGTTGCAGCTTAGTTAGCTCCTACATAACCTTGTCGAACAGAGCAAGTAGCACTGGGTACTTTTCTGAGATCACTTAGCATATATTGTTGTCTCAGAACAAAACAACATATGAGCTACAAGTAGAGGCTTCGTCAGTCTGCATCGTCAGTAACTTAATTCGAGCTAGCCAAAGTGGGACTAGCAGGCTAAGAGTGGCGACCATGATTTAGCATGGAAGCTAACGCTAAGTAGACTTGACCTAACAGCAACACATTTTTCTTGTTAATTAATTCTTGTTTACTCCATGAGACAAAGATCTTACTGTACACATGTTAACTGTGGTAAACATTTTTGTGACAACTATACATTTTTTTATCCAAACATCTCGCATAACTTCACGTCAACGCGACGTTATGTGTTGCATTAAGCTAGCGTTAGCTTGTTAGCTTGCAAGCGGTCTTCCTGACCCAACCAGTCCATCAGAAAGAATTACAATCATATAACTTTATTTATCTGCCGTGGTGTAACGATTGACCTTATCGCATAAACTAAGCAACCGACTGCACTGGTCGCCTTGTCAGCTGCGTTGAGGCATGGCTGCTTTTTTGACATCTCTCCCTACTAAACAACAAGGTTAGTTAGCCAACATTCAGATGTTTGAGTAAGCGGTGTCCCGTTTGCGATCCAGCGATTCCCCCCACCAGTGACAAACCAACGCTCTTACTGGTTGTTTGTCTGCAGATAATAAGTGTTAGCTTGCTTGCAACATAACTTCAGGCTCGAGAGCCAACGTCAACCATCAGACAAGCTAAAGCGGTCGGCTCACAGTAAACGTTTGGCGTTAAGCTCGGTGTTTAGCAGAGAGGGGGAGGGGAAGAGGCAGGGCTACGGCGGCCAACACGGACAGAGACGGCGCCTACGAGCCCGTCAACGGTTCAGTGTTGGCTGGAACCTGAATAAAAGCGCTTAATTAGCGTCAGTCTACTAATTTCGCTGTCTTTTACTGTCTGCCGTATTTGCTTCGCGTTTCGGTAAAGAATAATCGAAGCTGAATTCGCGACAGACACCATATCAGCGACTGGAGACCGTACGCTTTAGCTGCTGCGTTTCCGAAACTGGAGGCGAAGAGCGACGAAGCTAAATGTCTGACCGAGAATATGACGTCTGCTTAGGGAGCGACCACAAAAAGATCGACCTGTGAGCCGCATAAGCGAACAACTGAGCTGTTGAAATGCAGAATTGAGAAGTTTGCTTTACAGATTTGATAATGAAAGTTTAGAGCTGGATATATTGATTATTTTTATAATCGATTAAATGATTATTTCAATAGATAGAAAAAATGTGAAAAAGGCATGTCCTTGTCTTTTTTTCCAGAACCAGCTGAAACAACCACAAAAAGTATTAAAGCAAAACTGTATATAACATGCCTATATACTTAGTTATAAACAACAACGAGCAAGTCAAATGGCATGTACAAACAATATGTCCACTGCAGTCTTCACTGTTAATATATATGTGCTACATGTTGATTCGGTAAGGAAAAGACAGATATATTGTAAGTGTGTTTTGGAAACTCACTGGTTTTCCATTTTTCATACATACAGTATTTGGAGGTCAGTCCCTAACAGATAACGTTGTAGAATGAAAGCAGGTCTATTTAGGGAAACTCACACCATCACTGTACAATTGCCTGCAATGCATTTTCTGAGGATGCATTGCCCTAATTTTGTAGTGTTTTTCTAACTTTGTCTTTTATGGTTATGTTTTAAATTTGGAGCACAAATCATAATAATTCTAAGAATAATAATGTACATAAATGTAAACTTAAAATATCATTGACTTTTTAAAAAGGCACCATGGTTGTGGTGATCAGCTTTGCTGTTATTTTATCGGGTAGACTGAGAATGTTTTGTCAAAGTATTTTAAGGCAGACAGATCACAGTGGCAGAACATGCATACCCTGTATATGTGTTTTCTTGGGTTAGTAAAGGAACATTAGAAGGAGAAGCTTGTTGTCATATCTGGTTTGAATTTACTTTGTTCTGCAAAATCTGAACCAGAGTATTAGTACTGGTATTTGAGAAGTCACTTGTACATTGAGAAAATCATCTCTCACCTCATGTAATTCTGTAGAATAGGAACAGATAAATGAAGTCATTGAAATTATTGGATGCAGAACTTGTTTCATGCCTGTGATAATGGTATGTTAAGAGCCAGTGTTTCATGGCATGATATTTAGTACCAAGATGGAGCAGCACATCGCATGCCTTTATATGTCTTTATAGATTTTATAGATTTTTGTTTATTTATTTATTTAGAGATTGTGGCTCCAGTTTTGGCTTTAGATTCATGCTGTTAATGGACCTTGTTATTTTGATGAAGCCTCAAAGACCCAAAAGCATCTACTGATCTACAATGTTTAATAACTTTTGAACCACTAATGCCATCAATACAGTGAAATAATTCAGGTAAAATGCACTTTTTCAACAGCATGAAATGTCTTTTTCAGTTTCATCTATAGTCTCCATAGTGAACATGGAAACGCAGTCAGTCATCTTCTGCAATGTTGACTCACCAGTTAAACCCGTCAAGTTTGATAAATGAGAGTGGGTGGGGATGCCTGTTGTTATGTAGAATTAATGCAATATCCACCAAAAAATACGAAGGACATTTGCGTAATAAATGGTGATTGGCCTAAATCATTTTGTAATGGTTAAATGTAGAGAGAAATTAATTTGGAAGTCACCACAAAAATAGTTCTGGGTCTTTAACAGTGTCTTAGTCTCAGGAGAATCCTTCATAAACCCATATGGGGTCTATCTGTTTGTCTGTCCACTCCAGCCCCTTTGAGTATGTGTATACAATGAAGAGGCGGGCGGAGGACCAGGAACCAATATTTGCATCCCAGCAGCAGCAGTCGCGTCGTCCAGCGGTTCAAGGTATCGCAGAAACCTTCCAGCATCGGGCTCTCGCCCCAGCCCCGGCCCCGACCGTGATAGAGGCGTCTGCAGAGAACATGCAGCCGTCCACCGGCATCCAGTATTCTCTCCCCCAGGGCTACCAGGTACCTCTGTTTCCATGGTGATAGTAGGCCTTAGGAGAATTTGGTTTATTCCCCAGGTACCAAAAAGAACACATTTCAACCCATGTCACAACAGACAAAACTTAAGATACAAATTGTGTTATGTACTAGAGTATTTCTATTTTATACTCACTTCCACCTCTCTACCAGTTTTTAATTTATCAGCGGTAATGTTAATTCGTTGTTTGCTGTTTCTATGATGCTGAGGTTAGTGGTACACCAGTATGCTACGTCCTGTTCGAGTCAATATTGTTCTATTAGAAAAATGTTCCATTGCTCAAAAACGTCTAAGCTTAAAGTTAAAATAGTGCTATTTCTAACAGATAATCTGAGTTCACAGCTACATTTCTATTTCTGCACATAGTTATCAAAATCAACCTTTCCTTGGTCCTGTCCGTGTGTTTAACTTCAGTAGAAGAACAGAAGCTGTACATTAGTAAATTAAACCAAAACATATTACAGACTCTCTGCAGAGTGTTTTTTTAACTATATGAGTACTCTGGTGCACTTTGAAAAAATGCCCTCAGTGACTTACTTGCCAGAACAAAAATCTGCCTGGATGTGGTGTTTTGCAGGTGCGTCATTTATATTTATTTGCTCTGCATGAGTAATGGTTAGATCTGTCCATATCCATCGAAAAAAGTTATTGGTGCTGTAAACCTTTGCTGTATAACCTTTCAAAGCACCATTCAATAAATGAAGACATTGCTTCTTCCATCACTGGACCATCACATGAAATGAATTAATGCAAAGTAAAAACATAAATCAGTTGAAAAGAATGTGTAAAGTACAATTTTTAAATAAATATAAGGATGAGGAAAATCAGTACAAGACAGCAATGGCAGTGTTTACAGAAAGGGATCTAACTGTCTTGTTTTGTGCTGTTCTGTTCTGTTCTTTAATTAAACATAGAATATACTGTGTATACATTTTTTATTGAATTATGTGTTTATGTGAAAGCTTGGTACATTCATTTGTGTTTTTGCATGTTTCGCTGTTAGGTTAAGGTTAAAGAAAATGAGAAATTAAAGAATAAATTTTGTTCATTTAGTTTTTTGCAAATGGTGAATTGCAGCAGTAAATGATAGTAGATACTGTATTAAGAGGTTGATTTCATAATTCTGTTTGAAATTCCTACTGTAAATGAACAAGTAGTTCATTAGAGGTATAAAATATAAAATTGTTCTTTCTGCTCCTTTTCTTTCATAATGTTCAACAAGTAAAACATGAAAATAACTGAAATGAAAAACATAATTTTTAGAAGATAATTCTCTCTTTGGTTTTGCATTTAAGTGAATGTTTGATAGGGCTGTATGAAGTGTTAATTTAGTAGAAATTTGTTGTCTTGTTGAAGAAATTCTTATATTTAATACTAGAAACTGGAAAATGTCAATGTTTCATCCTAACTAGGTGCCTACAATGCCTCAGAGCACAAGTGGACATGGTCTTAACAGTACTGGACCTCACGTCGGACCCCATGCACACAGTTTGGCGGTCCAGTCCCAGGGTGCGTCGGTGGTCCAAGGCCACGTCCATCCTCCTGCACCCATGACACCAAGCCAGGGGCAGCAGCAGTTTCAACGACTGAAGGTACCTTTACTTACATTCACGTATAAGGACATCATATTGTAGCACAATTATTTGATAATATGTTTAGAGAGAGTTGTGTGTTTGGGTGTTGGCATAGTTTTTATTGTGTTAAACTGCCTTTCACAAACTTGAGGTTGGAACCCACATTCCAAATGTGTATGTGAATTTGAATTAATTTTCTGAATTAAACAGTTGAGGATTGTTCTGGAAGAGTTTGTAACTGTTGACCTCTGTGAAATGTGGAGAGGATAGGTAAGAGATGATATAAAAGACACAAGAATACAAAAATAGCAAACTGAGGAAAAATGACAAGACATAAAAAACGTAATGTACACAATGTAGATGCATTATTTTAATCTAGGAAGATCCGGTCTTTTGGTAGATTTGGGAGAGACATAATATTTGCAAGTGTATTTGTAATTGTAACTGTGTTGATATTTCTGTGATTTTGTACATAATATAGTAAGGAGTCTTTCGATTCAAGAATCAGAATGGACTGTTATTGCACAAAGTACATTTTTATATATAAGGAATTTGTCTTGGTGTATTATAGCCAAACAATAACAATAAACTTATATAAAAAACAAAAAAAAAAAGAAAAAAAAAACCCCACAATTAATGAAAATATGCAGAACGTACAAAAAGACCAAGACGTAAGTCATCAGTTCTACCTCAGACAGCCTCTTAGTTGGCTGTCTTTACAATAGTGATTTTGGCTACACTTGCAGAACAGATTTTTAACTTGGGGTTTTGTTTCCCCTGAGTTCAGACTCACTGGAATGAGCTGCCTTCAGGATTTGTGGGAAATGGGATTAGATTGACTCGGGCTATTCATTTGAATCCGTATTTCATTGATGGGACTGGAAGGAACAGACAACGGCGAGAAAGTGGCTTCAAGGTATTTTTTTAGTTACCATTGCAGGTTTTCCACCAATTGGTAACAGCTCACATAGAGTGAAGTCACTTTTATTGGGTTTGATGTTTTCCACTGTTACACAAGACTGTGAGTGCAGCACGGTGCAGGGTCGGTGTAGGGTTTTTTCATTATGAGGAAAGGCTTTTTTGTGTGTGTGTTTTGGTTTTTTTTTTAAATGGGTTTTCAAAGTTTCTGCAGGTGTTTAAAAAGTCTGAAATCCAATAATCTGAATTTTAGACATTTGTTAAATGCTCCTTTGACTGGTTTTAAACGTTGAATGGAAAATGTCTTGTGGCATGGGAAGTCATATAAACATAAAATCCTGTAAGCTGTAAAAAGTTGTCACCAAAAATCTTCTGTCACCCACTGTTGTCCTGTTTTCACATCAGGAGCATTAAAAGCTTAACATGTACAGTGCATCTAGAAAGTATTCACAGTGTTACACTTTTTTTTTTTTTAATATTTTCTTGTTACAGCCTTATTCCAGAATAGATTTAATTCTTTTCTTCACCTCAAAATTCTACACACAATGCCTCATAATGAAAAAGTGAAAAAAGCTTGTAAGGTAAGGCTGTAACACTAGAAAATGAACAAAAAAAGTGTAGCAATGTGAATACTTTACAGATGCACCTTATCTTATTAAAACCTACAGAGAGCCTTCTGTACCGTTTTATTCAATTGTGCATCCAGTAGTTACAGAATTACTGGGTGTTTTTCAGGTGGAAAACATGTTTAATGATTGTTTGCTTTTACTTTAGGTTGAAGATGCCTTGTCTTATCTAGATCAAGTGAAGCTGCAGTTTGGGAATCAACCACAAGTTTATAATGATTTCCTTGATATAATGAAAGAGTTCAAGTCACAGAGGTGGGTTGTGAGTTTGCTATGCTTTATAAATTCTATGTTAATGTTTACCATGTAGAAGTATTTTTGTCTTTTTTAAAATAAATATATTCTGTCTTACAGCATAGACACTCCTGGAGTAATCAACCGTGTGTCCCAGCTCTTCAAAGGCCACCCAGACCTCATTATGGGTTTTAACACTTTTCTGCCCCCTGGTTATAAGATTGAAGTCCAGACTAATGATCTGGTCAATGTAACTACACCCGGTCAGATCCACTACATCACACCTCATGGTATCTCAGTTCAGAACATCCCAGTTACTGGGGCATCGAGCCAACCTGCGAGCCACCACCAGCAACAGAGTCTGCCCCCGACCACATCCCATGTTCCCACCACCCCACCGGTTGCTACACAGCCCCCACCCAATAAAACCAGCAAGGTAATGTACTACTGCTGCGTTATTATACTCATTAGAACATAATGGGGGTTTACAGGTATGGCCCGGAAAAGCCAACAAATTTATTAAACTCTTTAAAAGATTTGGGAAAACTCATAGAATTAGATTTTTGGAATGTAAACACTTCATCTTTTGGTGAAATTAGTTGTTTTGAGATATAATAATAATAATAATAATACATTTTATTTATAAGCGCCTTTCAAGACACCGAAGGACACTGTACAACAAGATAAAACAGACAATCCATAAAATACAAAGAAATAAACAGATAAAAGAATAATTACTATGTATAGAAATGAAGATGTAAAATGGAGAGTAGAACTTATGGTGGGTAGGCTATTCTGAAAAGGTGAATTTTGAGTCTGGATTTGAATGTGGGGAGAGAATCACTGTTACGGATACATTACATTTGACATGTTTTTCAGTTTTGAGTATTAAAAGTGAAACGTCAACCATATAATCACATAAGACAATGTAAATTGACCTAGAAATACATATGGTTGAAACTTAAAATACCTTAATCAGATCAGTAGATGAATACTAAATTTATTAACAGTGATACATATATTGGTTTGAGTAATTTTTAACAGAAAAGAAGTCTAAATTCTCTTGATTTGTTTCTGTAATATCTTTTGCCCTCTTTGACGGTAAACTGAACATATTAGGGTTGTGGATCAAATGAGCTTTTTGGGGATCTTTAGCTTTAGAAAACCCTTTCACTTTGGTTCCTCTAAATTTTCATCCCTGAATTTTTTTGTAGTGAAATTCACACAAAGGAGAAACCCTTTCAGATTAAGACAAAGGACACAGACAATGGATTTGACCTGAGGATTTTTCTTAGGTGTGTGTGTGATTTTGATAGGCTGTGGTGGCTTTGTCATCCTCATTTGACTAAAGGTATTTTTGAGCATTATTCAATTCCTATTAGTAGCCTAATAATGTTACTGAAGGGAGAACATTTGCAGTTTAATTTTACAGTAATTCACTAGACTTTTCTTCTCTTTATTTTATTAATGTCACTTCTATGGCCATTGAAAACCTTTATTGGTCCTGAAAGTCAAAGTTATGATCACAGATGTAGACTGAAACATTTCTATATGTCATGGCATGCCCTTGTTCTCTCTTTAACCAATCAGCCATTGCAGTCTCCTGCCCACACCCCAACCAGTCAGCCCAACCCGTCTATCCCATCCTATGCTTCACCTCGCTCACCTTCGGTTCAGTGCCAAACTCCAGTAAGCAGCACGCCAACCGGTGGGCCGCCTCTGCAGAACAACCAACCGGTGGAGTTCAACCACGCCATTAACTATGTCAACAAGATCAAGAACCGCTTCCAGGGTCAGCCAGACATCTACAAAGCCTTTTTGGAAATCCTGCACACATACCAGGTAAGGAATGGATAGGCAGTGTGAAAAATAAGCGGTAGTCAAAGGCATACATCCATTGCTAATGTTAATGTCAACTTTCCAGAAAGAACAACGGAATGCTAAAGAGGCAGGTGGAAACTACACTCCAGCGCTGACTGAACAGGAGGTCTACACTCAGGTGGCAAGGCTTTTCAAGAATCAAGAGGATCTGCTCTCAGAGTTTGGTCAGTTCCTTCCTGATGCAAACAGCTCTATGGTGAGTCTTCAGCAGCACATTTACATGCAAACTAATATTGCATTATTATCATTATTATGGTGGTATTCCAAATTTAATATGGGTCATGTCAAACATAAAGCGTTTCTCAATACGCATTCTTGTCTGTTCTTCTGTTCTCAAAATCTCATGACACATCATCAGTTGAGGCCCAAGTACTGTTCCATTTAAATGTTTGCACAAACCAAGATTGGATGGAATTTTCACGTATTGTTCTTGTCTGCGAGCTTAAATCAATGATGCACCGGTTGGTGACCCGTGTGGACTTGGCTGGCAAATATCCCGAGATGCATTTCGTGCTACTGTCAATTTACTCTCAAAGGCAATGGCGAGTTCTGTGAGAATTTAATTCAGAAATGTTTCACTGAGTAGATGACCTTCACCAGATGATGTGATGCAATGTTGGAACACGGGTGAGAGACAGAATAACGAAAAAATACATCTTCATTATCATGATATGGGGTTCAACAAAATTTGTTCACCCAGTTTTGAAGAATATACAAAATATATGAAAAATATAATTGACATGTAAATAGTTGTACAAATGTATTGAAATCAAAACGAGTGACATTGTGGTGGATTGTGGAAATACGTTAGGGAACTGATGGTGGACAAACAGCAGAGCCAGGGAGGAAATTTCACGAGCGCCAATTGTTCCAATTACAAAGACTTGTGTTCTTTGGAAGTCCGTTATCTGGGGCTGTTCTTACCAAGACCATAGATGGACTTTCATTCTTCTCCCATTTCAGCCCCAGAGTTTCTCGCTCCCACTTTCCTTCATGAGTGTCTTCCTCAATCTGCTTCTCAGCTTGTCCATAGATTTGCAGCAGACGAGAGTACAGTTCGCTGAGCTTGCAAATCTGAACTCAGGAAACTTGATATTGACAAATGCCTATAATCTATTTGGATGTGCGGCCTTTTTCCAAATTAAGTTTTCAAACATGTATGGTATGTTGATTTATTATTATTTTCAATTTATGCCACTCAATTACAGTTTTCAGTACAAGGCAGGAGTAGAGACAGGGTAGAAGGAGAGTGGGCCGAAGGAGAAACACACCTGCTTTTAAACAATGAGCCCATTTACCGGACCATAAAACTCTAGTAACTGTTAGTCATCAGATAATTGTAATAACCAGATCTGATGCATTTACATGCACTTCAGAAATGCAATAACTGAAAAACCCCAGGTTTAGACACTCCAGTCCATTGCTTGATTTCTTCGAGTGCATACATACATAGTGTTGGTAGAATCAAACTATGTTATTGTCCTCCGCTCAGGTTTGACTACGTAACTTTTGTTTTCGACGATTTGTTTTTACACATGTAGATGAAAAAGAATGAAATAAATCTGATTAGCCTGTATGCAATGCAGGAAGACATCAGAATACTGGGGAGAAATCCAGGATTTGCCATAATCAGATTACTGCCGTTGTCTGATAAAGCATATCAGATTTTGCTGTTTACACGATCACTTGAATAATCTGACAACTACAGGAATCGTATTATGATCTGAATATTAGTGTGAATATAAACGAGCTTAATGTCAATGACTGGGGTATTTTTAAGTTTATAAGATACAGGATTTGTACAAGGTCCAACAACTCTGCCACCACTGGGAAAAAAATCAGGAATATACATGAAATATTTGTTTCATTCACTATGTAAATACTGTCTGTGAACACACTGTTGACTGATATAGGTAAAAACTTTAATAAGAATCTTTAATACCACTCAGAATTGTTTAGCCCAAAACCTTAATTTAACACCAGAATAGATGAAAAATCAATGAAGCTTTGGACAAAAGAGTATCTTGTGTGCCTCAGCAGATGTTTGAGGTCTACTAATCCTAATTTACCACATAGTATATTAAAAGCCTTTTAATACAATTCGTCATTTATAGATTTTGTGACTCTCTTAATGTCTTTCCAGTTGTTGAGCAAAGCTACACCAGACAGAGCTGAATCAGTGCGAAATGATCACGGTGGCACAGTGAAGAGACCTTTACTAAACAACAAACAGCGACTGAGCCAGAATGGTCTGCCAATCAGGAGACCTTCTGGAATGGGGGCCACACCTCCTGTAAAGGTACACACCTCTTTATACTCTGGAAATTGGTTTGTGCCATGTATTTTGACTGTGGCATGTTATAAAAAGACATAAACATCTTCTTTAAGTTTCAATAAATGGCATACATTTGAAATGACTCGTTCTGAAGGCATTTAAAATGTATGCCTGAAGATTGAGCTGAAGATTGTTGTGCATATTAGTTTTATTTTTTGGTTTCAAAGTTGCATCATTAATTGTTTTTTTGTTTTGTTTTTTATGTTCCAGAAGAAACCAAAAATACTGGGGAAGGACCACGGAATGACTGAAGTCAGTAAGCACAGCACAAGCACTGAAACCTTGTTCTTTGAAAAGGTTTGTATTCTAATAGCCCCCCCGAATACCCATAATTATTACAATAAAGTCAGTAATATAATGAAATCATCTCAGAGAAAGCCTTACTACAGTTATTCATCACTATTGTGAATTTTTTTTTTTTTTTTAAATGACAGGTGAAGAAGGCTCTCAGGAGTCCAGAGGCATATGATAACTTCTTACGGTGTCTGCACATTTTCAACCAGGAAGTCATTTCACGGGCTGAGCTGGTCCAGTTAGTCATCCCATTTCTTGGGTGAGGGCAGCAGTTGTACATCCTACACATCAGAGACCCATCAGTATTTAGAATCATATTCAGTAGTGATGACACAACTCACTTTGTTGTTGACATTAATGAAACCAGTGTTTCTGTTGCGAATATTATCTCTTCAGTTTACTCACATCCCAGTACAATTTACAGAAAATTCCCAGAGCTTTGCTCATGGTTTAAAAACTTCCTGGGCTATCGAGAGTCGAGTCACGGTGAGACGAGCCATGCTGAGAGTTTACCCAAGGAGCGTGCAACAGAGGGCATCGCCATGGAGATTGACTACGCTTCATGTAAAAGGTTGGGGTCGAGCTACAGAGCGCTTCCGAAGAGCTACCAGCAACCCAAGTGTACAGGCAGGACGCCGCTGTGCAGAGAGGTGAGTCACTGGAGAAAGTCTGCTTATTATGGGTTTCTCAGTCTCAAACCTCTTTACTGACAGATGTATAAACAGCTGCAGATCCCAAGAGTTACATTTTATTTGTGTTCATTAAAATAAGTTCATACAATTATTTTCCTGCTTCTGCTGAGTGTACTGACACTGAATGAGGATTGTTTTCCAGGGAGTTTAACCAAGATGCCCTTTTTACAGGTTTTGAATGATACATGGGTGTCATTTCCATCATGGTCTGAGGACTCTACATTTGTGAGCTCCAAGAAGACCCAGTATGAAGAGCACATTTACAGATGTGAGGATGAGCGCTTTGAGGTAAAGAAAACTTATATCCACTCCTATGTCCTTTGAGAATATTTCGGGATTCTCAATGATCTATGAATTTTTTAAAAAGGGGGTTGTATGTAAGATTACATATTACAATTTAAAAATCTTCAAAATAATTAGTCCTGCTCTCTCACAAACACACTTAAGCTGAAGTTAAACCTGCCTCCTTGGGAGATTCATTGAGGCTCCAATTTAGCCCTACTGAAGCTTTGTCTCTGGAACTGCCCCAAAGAGTCTTGAATCGAACTTGTGCTTAGGTGTAGGAAGTTTTGGAGCGCTTTCTCTTCTGTTTAGGAGCCAAAGCACAGTTGTAAAACCATTCTTTTACACTGATGTAAGATGAAACTCTGATTCATTAATATATGCAGGGAGATGTACGAAAACCTATTTGACTGTACCCTCTCTGTTTGGCTTCTTTTCCAGCTGGATGTTGTGTTGGAAACCAACCTTGCCACAATACGAGTCTTGGAAACAGTACAGCGGAGGCTTTCTC
Organism: Sphaeramia orbicularis; assembly: GCF_902148855.1. Taxonomy (NCBI): domain Eukaryota; kingdom Metazoa; phylum Chordata; class Actinopteri; order Kurtiformes; family Apogonidae; genus Sphaeramia; species Sphaeramia orbicularis. Next base: position 4,047,690 of record NC_043959.1, read on the forward strand.
GTATGTCGGCCGAGGAGCAGCTGCGCTTCAAGCTGGACAACACACTGGGCGGCTCCTCAGAGGTCATTCACCGCAAGGCCATCCAGAGGATATATGGAGATAAGGCCCACGACATCATCGATGGGCTCAAGAGAAACCCGGCTGTGTCCGTCCCTGTCGTGCTCAAAAGGTTTTTATTTATCACTTGTCTACACCTAAATGCTACTGGGTTCAGGCTCATAGATTAGTTTGAGCTTAACCCATAAAGACCCAAACATTCACCACAAAATCATCTACTGATCTAAAATGTTTAATACCTGTTGATCCTATCAATACATGTAAATAATGCATGTGAAATACAGTTTGTCATCTTTTCATGGTCATCAGATATGACCCATTTGGATATTCAGAGGCTCCATAGTGAACGTGGAAACACTGTCATCTTCTACAACATTGATTCACCAGTAAAACCCATGGAGTTTGATTTACTCTGAGCTTTTATGTCCAGTTACATGATCATTAAATTATATATGGGAAACATCCTGATTTTCACTGAAAAAATATGGAACGATAATGTTATAATAAATGATGATAAATCACTTGGGATGGAGTTTATGAGCTGCTAACATTTTAAGAATGATCGACTGAAGAACCATCCAAAGTATTGGGACACATTGAATTCAGGTGTTTCTTTTGTAACAGGGGCCTGGGCTACAAAACAATAATGACAAATGTCAAAATATAGTTTTATATTGTGATAAATATCATTGCATTGGTTAGTTTTGTTTAAATTGTTATCTTCGTTTCCAAAATGCCTCAGAGATGGTTTTTACTTAACTTCTCTTAACACTGAATTTTTTTTTTTTTTTTTTTCTCCATGACTGATTTTAAACGTTCTACCTCTAAATTTTTAAAATATTTTTTGTGCTCTGACTATAAATAATAATTTTCCAACTAACCAGCTACTTTCTTCACATCTCACTTGGGTAGAAAAATCTCCCATTAGGCTCTCAGGAAATATTGATGTTAATATTTAAAATCATCATGAACAGGACATCTTATGAGCCGTAGCCATGATGTGTCCCAATATTTTTGTCCATATGGTTTAGGAAGGCTATTAATCACTTGTGTCTGTCACAGTAAAAACACAGCATTTAAAATATTGTCTTTCCCTGACTGGCTGCAGGAAGTGAAGATGTAACTGTCTGATAATATTTTGATCAGTCTGGACCTCACATCAGAATGGTTAAGATGAATCTTGTTGCAACCAAACATCAACATAGCTTTAGCATTAAAAGTAAAAGTGCATTGTGAGACGCTGGTATCACAGGCCACAGGGTTTTAATGGTAATTTATCAGAACCAGTTAATGACGTGCAGTGACTTGTTCTTCTTTTCAGATTGAAAATGAAGGAGGAGGAGTGGAGAGAAGCACAAAGAGGCTTCAACAAAATCTGGCGGGAGCAGAATGAGAAGTATTACCTGAAGTCACTCGATCACCAAGGCATCAACTTTAAACAGAACGATGCCAAAGTTTTGCGCTCAAAAACCTTGATCAGTGAAATCGAGATGCTGTACGATGAGGTAAAGGTTCATTGCATTATGACAGTAATTTCACAGATTTAAAAGAATTGCAATTTTTTAAATGAATTGGGCTACAGTCATCAATTTGGTTTGTATCCATCTAAAAGTATGATTTTAAAAAGAAAATGAGTCACCTTGATCTGTTAATAGTTTTAACATTTTGACAGTTTTTTTTTTTTTGTTTGTTTGTTTTTTTTTTTGCATTTTTATTCAGTCTTTCAGTTGGATTGTTATTATACCACCCATTACCAGGAATTTTGTTCATCCATGATTTTTGTCCAAACAATTTCTCGAAGGGTGTTCACCTTGATTCTTTTCAAATTTGACACATGTTCGTTACTACTTGAAGAGGTGCAGCCCACAGTTTGATGGCTGAATTCAAATTTTTGCTTTTTTTTTTTTTTTTTTAACAAATTTTTGAAAAGATTGAAAGTCAAGGCTTAGGCAGAATAATGTTTATTAATTATTAATCCCTTGGTCGTCAGGGTATCAGTGAGCAGGAGGGGCAAAGTGTTGTGTATTAGTAAGCTCTGCCTACTTTTTCACTTGATTTCATTTTATTGATATTTTGAGGTATTTAAATAGTTTGTGGTTATATTTTTTCTTTTATTCAGGTATTTGATGAAATCACTGGTAGAAGCTGAAAAAATTAATGTGGAAGAATATATGATCTTAAATTACATTTATTTGATTCCCATATTGTCCAAAGGAGTTTTTTTCCCATTGTATTTACGTTGTGCTGTAGTAACCACCGTGAAAATTGAGGTGAAAAAAAAATGTCTTCAATTCCATTTCATTTTAGTTCAAGCTTCTTTTTTTCATTTTTGTTATCATTTCAGTTAGTTTTAGCCTTAGTTTTGTTAACTCTAATGGCCATGTTGTGTCCTGTAGCGACAGGAGCGAGCATCAGAGGAAACCGCCGCCTCGCCCCCCAGCGGACCGCACTTGACCCTGACCTACGACGACAGTCAGATCCTGGAAGACGCTGCCGCTCTCATCATCCACCACGTCAAACGGCAGGTGGGCATCCAGAAAGAAGACAAGTACAAGATTAAGCAGATCATCCACCATTTTATCCCTGATCTGCTGTTTGCCCGACGAGGTGAGCTCTCGGACGTGGAGGAAGAGGAAGAGGAGGAGGAAGAGGATATGGAGATGGAACAAGATGGACCCAAGAAGCACAATGGTCTCCCAGGCAACAGCGTGTCCAAGTCAAAGCTCCTCTTCAGCAACACAGCGGCTCAGAAGCTGCGGGGCACAGACGACGCCTACAACCTCTTCTTTGTCAACAATTACTGGTACATCTTCCTCCGTCTTCATCACATCCTGTGCTCTCGTCTGCTGCGAATCTATGGACAAGCTGAGAAGCAGATTGAGGAAGACAGTCGTGAAAGAGAGTGGGAGCGAGAAATCCTGGGGCTGAAACGGGAGAAAAATGAAAATCCAGCAATTCAGCTGAAGATGAAGGAGCCCAGTGAGTGTGAAATTTAAACAGAGCCATAAATGGTGTTTTTGTTTTTCATCTGACCTCTTACCCTTTAGAATATCATGGATTTTTTTTATCACCACTGTGTAAATAATCACATTCTCTGTTCTCTCATTCCAGTGGATGTGGATGTAGAGGACTATTACTCTGTGTTCTTGGAAATGGTGCGCAATCTTTTGGATGGAAACATGGAGCCGTCTCAGTATGAGGACTCCCTGAGGGAGATGTTTACTATCCACGCCTACATTGCCTTCACCATGGACAAACTCATCCAGAGCATTGTCCGGCAGGTCGGTCCTCTTTTCTTTTTTTTCTCCATAAATATATTTATTGTTTTACATTATGTAAAAACAGGTACAGGTAAACAGGTAACCAACAGTTATACATGAACCCCCCACCCACCCACCAACACAACAGCATCATACTGTCAGTGTAATGAAATATATTTGACAGTTACATTTTTGATTGTCTATACAGACAAGTTTTTCACAAACTGTAAAAAAGGTCTCCAGATCTTATAAAAGTCTTCAATCTTTCCTTTAGCTAGGTGCATCAGTTTTTCCAGTGGAAGGTTAAAAGGCATTTCTTTAATCCAGAGATTAGCTGTGGATCCTTGACAATCTTTCCATCTTCATGAAATAACACGTTTGGCTTACAACAAGCAAAAATTTAACAGTTTTCTTTTTCTTCCGATTACTTGAAACTGCTCAGGGAAGATGTGCAAAATACACAATTTTACATTCACAGGGATAACACATTCTATTAATCTAGATATTAGCTTAAGAGACTCTTTCCACAAGTTCTAAAGTTTCTCGCAGCCCCACATACAGGGCTGGGACTCTTAATTCCATCTTTTGTCCATGAAGTATCTTGAGTTTCTGTATGTAAATCACACCAAAGATCAGAACATGTCATTTGGCATTTTTTATTAGGTTTATTTTGTTTTAATGTTGGTTTTGATTTCTGTTAATAGTTTTTTTAAAATAGCTGATAGCTATTTGTTAATAAAAATAACGTTTACAATGGAAATATTACTTGTTAATTTTAAAACAATTTTAAACACAGTGAACTAAAGACCAGAGCTACCCCCATGTAATAAACCTGTTTTTGAGCGTTATGACACCGTAAATGTCAACAGATTATATATGGTGTCAGTTCAGCCAAGCACTGATTACCATAATCTATCATTTATCCCAGACTTTCTTCTTCTACTTCAAGTTCAGCCTCTTCAAGCCTTTGTGCTGCTAGTGTTTTATCAAACATAGTTCCATTTTTGGTCTCTTTTGGATTTGGGATACTGAGCCTTTTTGTTTTCACAGCTTCAGCACCTGGTCAGTGACGACGTGTGTTCTCGTGTGACTGACTTATTTCTGAGTGAAAGTGCCAACAAAGCCACAGGGGGCGCTATGTCCTCACAGGCCTCCAGGAGTACAGCAGAGGGCACCTACCAGCGGAAAGCAGAGCATCTTATGCCAGACGAGAACTGTTTTAAGGTCCCCAAACCACAGATAACCTCATCCATAGACATGTGTCAGAACACTGTATTTGTAGGCTTATCTTTTTTTCTTTTTTTTTTTTTTCTAGTTGATGTTTGTGAAAGGTCAAGGATCTGTTAGTCTGTCCATGGAGCTTCTGGACACAGAGGAAGAGAATTCTGATGAGCCAGCGGAGGCCGAGGTAAGAAACATTCAGTTTATATGGTTTAGTATAAAAATATAATCATAACCTATTTATTAATCACACAATAAATGTAGTATCAGTGACATAGAATTACATTTCAATATTATTTAACTTTTATGCATGTTTAATGCTTTTTATGTCCAGATGTTATATTGACTTCAGGGTTGTCCCTGGCTTTTGGGGGTGCTTAGGGGTGTGTGGTTGTGCTCTGAGGGTGATTTCCCCCTATTTTCAAAAGTGAATAAACCTTCACCAACTATATACATCATAATAAAACCTTCTCTGAATGGAGCCAGTGCTCAGGATGTTTTGTTGCAAATGTTTTCAGGTGTAAAGTTAGTCTGATGAACCTGTCACGTATGTAGGTGTGCAAAGATTTTTTTTACTTATTTAACAAGCAACTGAAATCGCTAACAGAATCGGTTTATTTATCTTTAAAGCTCCATCTGCAGAATATAACTTGCCTCGTCTTTCAACTGTATTTTTGTGATTTAACCTGTGTTTTCCAGCCTTAATAAGAAGGTCTAACCACTTGTCCCTTGATCAGTAGCCTTTTTTGTTTTCTCCCCTGTCTCCCACAGAGGTGGTCGGACTATGTCGGCAGATACCTGAACTCAGACTCTGCATCCCCAGAGCTGCGTGAACATCTGGCCCAGAAGCCGGTGTTTCTTCCCAGGTGAGGCCCCAGCCATGTTTCCCTCTTGTCTGCACACTTTAGGCTTCTGATCCGAAGCTCCAGTCAGCAAGCAGCGATCCTACTGCTCATGAGCCCAAACCAGCTGCCAAACATGGCTCATTTTTACAGATTACATCAGTGGCACTTTAGCACAAGCTTGACCTAGGATTCCTTCTCTAAATCCAAACATCATAGGGTGTAAGAGGTTCTGCCTTTTTAATAACCAACTGGAAAGGGCTCAAGAAGGTTAATAAGTCCTGTTACCAGTGCAGTTCCTGATTGGAGATAATCACACAGAGCCAACGATGTGACTTTTCAGTTTCTGACCTCACACCTCATGTAGAAGATTGCACTTTACATGGCCTTGTTTTTAAAAGTGGAATTTATTTATTGATTTAGTTCCTTTGTAATGGGGATTTTATTTATTAATCATGAGGTTTTTAAGAGTTTTGGCTTGATTGTGGTTTATGAACATCCACCCGGGCATAAAGGAATGGTTTGGTTTGACACTGTGCTGAATTGTACCAATGGATTCCAGGTTTTTGTCATTTTATTTCTATTTTCTGCAATGTCTTGACATGAGATTGAGAGAGTCTTTTGCAGAAGTTGAATGACTTTGTTTTTAGGAGAGGACAGTAAAGTCATGGTTTTCTCTTCAACCTTTTATCCTTTGTTTGTTATTGTACTGAGATTCAAGGTTCTGTATGTGACTTAATCACTGTTTGCAATTACAAATGTTCAAATGTCTATTTGTTTAAGTCTGTTATATCCAGTGTTGTGTATATAACCATTTCTAGTGGAAACAGTGCACTCCCGTTGCAACTGTTTGTTGCGGATGAGTTTTTTTTTTTCCACCGAACTGAGAGAGATTAGTGCTTTTTAAAAGAAAAAAAAAAATCAACTCTGGTCATGCACATTATCTGCAACACTTGTACAGAGGAGTAGGGTTTATAAATAAAATGATCATCTAAATTGTGTGTTCATATGTTGGTGTATTTCTTCAAAGTTGTGCATGGAGGTGTGGTTGTGTCCACTCTGTTAAATGCTCCAGATGAGTGTTGCACATAAAGCCTGTTTCTTTTTAACTTTAATTCAGTTTTGTGTTTTTTCTTTTGAGATGGCTGTCCATTACCATGAACATTCCAAAGGACTTTTTAAAACAAAGTATTGTTTTGTCTTGTTTAACCCACTGCATAAATCTGGCACAGACTATGATTTATCAAGAGGCTCACCCACATCTTGTCCTTTTTTTCCTTTTCATCAAATCTATGAGAGGTCAGCAGTGCAACACATCCAATGACACGGCCCTTCTCTACAAACAAATATCCAGCTGTTTCTTTTCTAGTTGTCTTGGGTCTTCATCACATGGTCATTAACACGCTGTCGGTGAAAGTATGTGAACATCCAAATTTTATTTTATTTTTTTTTTTCATCTTATATTTTTTGATTGGTATCCAATAAGGCAGCAATTTTGTAGTGTTTGTTTCTAACACTTGAAATTGGCCTCCTTGTCATGTCTTTTAAGTGGAGCCCTGAATGCAAAAATATGCTTCATGGTTTCAGTCCTCGCTCACCTGTACCCTCTGTGGTAAGTACACATTTAAAACTTTCATTCAGGTGATGTGGAACAATTGCATTTTTTGTTGATACCTGTTCAAAATCAGGATCCATTTCCAATTAAAAGCAATATCTGCTTGAAGTTGAATGTCGTGTCTGTGCAACGGTAGTGCACTATGAGGAAATACTACGACTGCTGCCTCTGCTGCTCTTATAGATCCACATTCCCCCACGAATGATCTGACTCCCTATCTAATTCTGTTACTCGGTGAGTTACAATGCATGGGTTTAAAAATATTTGCATAAAGGGACAGTCCTCTCAAATCATCCTTGTATCATGTGTATCGATTGTAATTGACCGCATACCTTAGGCTGTAAAAATGTGCAGTACCTACTCTCACACACAAACTCTGCCTCATTAGATAAAAAAATAAAAGCTTAGATTTTATAACTTTGTTGGAATGTCTTGGTGACTTTTGCTGTGATCTCTTATTAGTAGTATTCATGCTGTTGATCTCTTTGGGCCTTCAGGAACTTGCGAAGGATAAGGAAGTGCCAGCGTGGATGGGAGCAGCTGCAGCAAGAGCGAATGTCCAAAGGTTCATCAGAGAAGCTGCAGGATGGCAGCAGTGAACTGAAGATGGAGTGTATGTTCAAACTCAACTCCTACAAGATGGTCTACGTCTGCAAATCTGAAGACTACATGTACAGACACACTGCACTGACACGGGCTCATCAGGTAAGAACAGACGATGATTAAATGATACACAGCAAAAAAAATCTGTACTCATCAGACCACATGACCATTAAAACACAGTGCAAACTTTCTTCCCTCTATCAAACGGATGTTGGTTTTAGAAATGAGAAGCTACTCACTGCATCCATTAAATGGTTAAAGAAGCTGTTGCAATGGATTAACCCTTCGGAGTTTCTGGACACGCCCTTGCATCCAAATCACAAACCAGTTTAAGATGACATATTAGCAGACAGTCTTCCTTTCATCTTGTATTGAAAGTGCAGATGTCAAAGCAAAACTCTGAAGTCAATTGTGTTGAAAGGCAAAGTAAAACCAGACTTGTGATGCACAATAAAAACATAATTTTTATCAATATTGTCATCACTTTTGGTTCAGGAAGAGATGGTAAAAACGGGCTTCTAAGGGAAGTGCTTGCATGAATTAAAAAACATGTCACCGCGTTTGGAAAAGTGAACTACATCAAACAATCAGATGTGTAGTCTCCTATGACACCTGATTGTTCTAAATAGTTGTATTTAGTTTGAGGTGTAAAAATGGTTCATTGAACATGTTTGTCCATCATATTGTGACACCAGAAAAAATTTAGTTTTCCTAATGCCTGAGGTATTCCCTGCATTTTCATGTAAATAATTGTATATAACTTTATGTGCTAAATTTGTTTATTTTGAAGTCTTCAGTTTATATGTTAATTTTCAGTCATAAAATGGGTTCATTCAACATGTTTTGGTGAAAAACAGTAAAGTGTCAAAGTCTTTCCTACTCAGATTTCATGTTTTTATGGTCAATGTGTTATTACAGCATGTCAAATGGAAAAAAATAACTGTTGAAGCACACAAGTGAGGTTGTGTTGAAAAAAAATATACCAAATAAAGCAAATAAACAGCTTTTTAAAATTATAAATGTAAAGGCAAAGTCAAAATTATTCAAAAATGTCTATCATACGTCTATAATAGACCAATTGCTCAGCTGTCGGGTATCTATATTAGTATCTTTAAATAGTGGCACACCGATAGTAGGGTTGTTTTTATTAAAAAAAAAAAAAGAAAGAAAGAAAAAACACCTCAATCCAGTTTAATATGATGCCCAACAAGGAACTAAACTATTATACAGGATGTGACCATTAGATGTTGCAGTTTCACTCATTCTAGATGAAATGAGACTGAATGAAAGTGTTTTGACTCCAGTCCACCAGGTGGCAGTAACGCACCTCCAACCTGTTTTGACATCTGCCAGAAAATACACATTAAATTAATAAGAAGCAAAGCTGAAGTAGTGTGGAGATCGGTCTGGCTATTGAAGGCTATAGCAGCTCCTTAATCAGCAGTGTTGAAAATGTTACCTACGTCTACATTTTCAGCTCAGTGTTTCTAGCTTAAAGTCCGACTTGTTTGCAATGGTCTAGTTTTGGTTTTCTTTGAGAGTAAAATTATCACGTCGTCACCCAACAACACGCATGCTGTGAGAGCACCCCTCCCCCCAAAAAAACCAAAAAAATCTGGCTGTGAAGTAAAATAATACCCAAACAAAAAATGACTCAAAAATGATGGTTTATTATAATGTTCAGTTCCCGGTTTATGGATTAAGGACTTTGATCTCAGTTCAGCAGTTTCAATGAATAAGGATAAATGTCAGACAATTATAATGTTTGTGGGGAGTGGGTGGGTTGATAAGTTCAATAAATAACGTGTCAACTCTCTCCTACTAATCTCAAATCCACTTTCCACAAATTCTTAAATCCACTTTTGTTGTCATACGTCAGCAAATTTAAAGGCAAATGACTGAGTTTACTGCTGTTGCACTTGATTCCAACAGATGGTACTGTTCATATTTAGATTTGGCTAAAATAAGCTGCATCCCAAATGTCAGGTTAGCAACATTAACAGTTGTCATCACAGAATCAGAGATGGAATGAATGCATAAAAAACGTCAGAATTTTAACCATGAGCGGACATCTTCAAAGGCTGTTAGGTTGATAAGTCTATACAGTCATGTGATGTTCAACTGAATCCAGCAAAAACACTGTTTTAAAGCAGTTTGTTATGTTGACCTATGTATGTAATTCAGCACTATGTGTTTCAGTTCAGTAGTCCAGTTTGTATCCTTTAAGTCTTATCCAAACCTGTTTGGCCCAGAAATAGAAACCATTGCTCTGTCGTCAGTTCATGAATCAAGATGAAACTATCCACTGGATTGTATTAGTTCATTCTATTGATCAGTCCTACAAAAGCTGTGCATCCATTCTTTTAGTGATGATCTTTGTAGTTTTTTTCAATACCAGAAATGCAACTGTAGCGAATAACTCTCTACTGGTTCCAAATATCAGTGTTTTAACTGAAGCCCATAGGTCAGTAGTGTCAAACATGCGGACCGTGAGCCAGAACCGGTCCAGAAAGAGTCCCACCTGGCCCATGGGATAAATTTATGAAATGCAAAAATTACACTCAAGATATAAACAGTCAAGGGTGCAAAAATCCTTTTTATTCAGGGGTCGCATGCAGAACAGCATGAACTAAAGTGGATCAGACCTGTAAAATACTATCATAATAACCTATAAATAATTACAACTACACATTTTTTGCTTTTTTTTAATGTCAAGAAGTAAAATTACATTTGCACACTATCCTTTAACAAAAAAATGTAAATAATCTGAACAAATACAAACAACCTGAAATGTCCGAAGAGACATTAAATTTTAACATGTTTTGTGTATTTGTAGATCCATTGTAATTACCTCCGCCAAGGAGGTTATGTTTTTGCCAGGGTTTGTTTGTTTGTTTGTCTGTTTGTATGTTTGTTTGGTTGTTTGTTTGTCTGTCCGGTAGTGTGCAACATAACTCAAAAAGTTATGGACAGATTGGGATGAAATTTTCAGGGTTTGTTGGAAATGGGATAAGGAAGAAATGATTAAATTTTGGTGGTGATCGGGGGTGGGGGGGCCCACGGGGGGGGCCACTGATCAGCCTTGGCGGAGGTCTGCGCTCTCCGAGTGCTTCTAGTCTTTAAGTAGTAATGCATGTGTAAATGATAAACTGAGCCATCATTTTGTTAAAATTGAAAGTTTTTTTTTTTTTTAAAGAAATTTCAGGTTGTACATGGTTGTTCAGGTTATTCAATTTTCATATTATAGCCTAATTTAACTTTTTTCACACTAAAACAGAGAAAAATCTTGATTATTATTTATAGGTTATGGTATTATTTTTCCAACCCATTCTAGAACGCGTTGGGCTGTATTTGGCCCCTGAACCTAAATGAGTTTGACACCCCTACCATAGCTGCTTCTTCAGTTTGACTTCTATAAAGCTTTGGCGTTTAGCGAGAACCTCGGAATGGGAACCTCCCATTCCGACTCTAAATAGTATTCAGAGTTCTGAGTGACTCCAACTCTGACACTGTCTCATCTAGTCCAATCCAGGTCTCGAATATTGCAGACCAAGTTCATTTTTATAATCACTAACCGTTTTTGTGGTTTGTTTCCAGTCCCATCAGCGTGTCAACACTCGGCTGCACAGGCGCTTTCAGGCCAGGTTGGACGCTTGGGCGAAGGAGCATGTGACCAGTGACATGGCTGCCAACAGCCACAAGTGGCTGATGGGAGATGAACAAGAAGGCCTGCTGCCTTGCAGCACCACCTGCAGCCCTGAGGTCCTCCATTATCTCAACATTAACAAGTACCGGGTGAAGTACCGAACACTGTAGTACACGTCCTGTTCATCCCAACATTTGTTGTGACAGTGGTCGCCTTTACACAACAGACTGCCAGTGACGACTTCAAACACGGCTTCATGAGGACTCTTCCAACCTGCCATTACTGCATTCAGCTGCCAAAATATTAAGAGGTTGTCCACAATTCACACAGGACATTGGTTTTCCACTTCTTGCTGCTGGATCCGATTCTGAGGCTCTCAAGCTTAGACTGCAAAAATGTATTTGAAACAGTAGTTTTGCATGTATCGCTGTCATTCTATTCAAAAAGCCAACACGTTACCCTGTCAGGAAATTCATAGCAGAATTTTACCAGGGAGGAATTTCTATATACAGACATCACATCAACACATGGTGAATTACAAAGAATTTCCATGGTTTATGAGGACTACTTCATCACTCAACAGAAAATAAAACAAAACACCTCAGTTTTTCTTTAGTTGGTATGAGCAAGTACCTGTTACCTCTGTGACAATGTGTGTAGTTGGACTTGGAGCTTAATCCGGCCTCCAGCTGTAAAAATGTACGTATAGTTTGTGAATGTTCTCCTTGACGGTAATGGTGCTAAACTGCACTACACCAGTCAACAACAACTGCTGGGTGTGTGGCATTGGTAAAATGCCAACAAGAGTGTATTCAGTACAATAAGTTATGACTGCCCAAACACTTTGTGTAAATACGCTGTTTATCTTTTTTCTTTTTTTTTTTAATCAAATGTCATTGATGTGTAGCGAACAGTAACACAAATAGATTCCATCTTTAGCTAGAGGTTGCAGAGAAGTTTATTAAGAAAATGCAAAATTTTAACTGTTTTTTACCAAAGGATGTTATTTAGAGACCTTTTTGTCTGTGCTCCGTCGATGCGTTGTCCTTTTTTCGTAGAAAAATTACAAATTTTTTATGTGTTTCAACACAGAACCCTTCAGCGCTTTTTCTACTTTAGTGTCACTTGTGGTTTTAAGATGATTGAATGTAGCCGAGCAGCAGTTAATACTTTGAAAAACAGACACTCCTGCTGTTGTTATTTTCCAAAGTCTTAACAGATCCGTCAAGTTTTTCTCAGATGTTACCAAAAGTTTAAAATCTTTTGGACTTGGTGGGCTTGGCAGTTTTAGAAAGTATCAGCCACAAATAAAAACATCTGTAAGAATTTTGTATATTTTTCTTGCTCAGTGTTGAAATAGGCCTGTATGTGAATGTCAGCCATGTGACTTGTGTGTAATTTTAGGACAAAGAAAGCAAGCAATAACTCTCTCAACTGCAGTTTATCCAAGCTGTTGGGTTTTGTCTCATGCTGAAATACAAATGTCAATGAAAGTGAATGAAGCCCTTGAAGAAGGGACAGACTCGATGGACTTTTATTGCCTTTTCCCCTCAAGTTAAACAGCAACTGGAAATGTCCATACAGATATTGTAGATAATGTTAGATGAGGAAGAAAAAGAGGCTTTTATTGTTTGCTGATGATCCTTAGGATGTGTAAAGTTCAAAACAGTTGAATTAAGACGCATGATTTACTCTGCGTTATCTACCTTTCTGAAAACGGCGACATTAATTTTCCAAGTGGATCGAAGTGCAGCCGGGTACGAAAAAACAAAACAGACATCTGCCTGAAAAGCTTTCATCCATTTAAGGCAATGATCAGTAACATAACCAGCTACAGACAATCTTGGAACAGTTTATTACTTGGGTTTTTATTTTTATATTTACTGTGTTTAATATTGGAAAAAAAACACAGGACGTCCCGGAGCTGACTGTACATAAGACATTGTTTGTACCTTGTTTAAACGTGTCCTTTCTCTGACTTTTATGACGTTGTACATGAGTGTAGTATGGTGTTTGGCATTAAACTTTCCTTTGAATAGATTCAATTTTACGTGACGTTTTTATTTCCTTCATCGGTTCATATCTGCAGCCTCTTCAACCTGACCAAAGATTTGGAGAATTAAACAAAATGTGATCACAATTTGACTTTGATCCAAGCAGAGAAGTTAAACACAGAAACAAAGAACAGTAAAATGCATTTAGTTTTATATCAAAGCAGGATGTATTTCTGTAGCATGGCGGTCTTGCATCATTTATGTGTTTTTATGGCCATCTGTTTGTTGCAGGAAATGTGAACTTGGAAAGATGCGGAATTATTCTTATGCTCGTACATAGATCCTTGTGCAAATCACATCATCGGCTCCAAAGATCTGAAATGAGATTAAGAGAGAATTAAATTTATTGACATAAGAAATTGATTAGGAAGTTATTTCCCAGCAAAAGACCTTCAGAAAAAAGATTGGCCTTTTCCACGCTACATATATTTCCCTTCAATTTAAAATATCTCCATGCAGCGTAAAAAAAAATTACTACAAACACCTGGAACAGGATCAGATGCAGCAGATGTGGAGGCTTTTGCACATCAGTGAAATGGAGCTGCAACACCATGGTAAGTGCAAATAATGAATGGGCATTTTTGTATTTCTTAGAAATAAGTACTTTAGAAAGTGTTGGAAAAAAGTTGTAATCATCTAAAATACTGTTAGTGCATGATGGAGAGGCCAATGTGTCAGTGGAAATGTTAGAATGATTGTGTTCTTTTGTTGGTTCAGTTTAAATGATCCAGGCATTGACGACCTCAGCTGGCTCCTCTGGATGTGGAGCCGAACTGCACAGGAAACCCATTTCTGTCACTTGCATCCTAATGTTTTTTCACTGCCTACAGCTTGTGATCATAGGTACAATCATAGATCGACCAGTAAATCTGGAGCTCCTTCTGCTCAACGGACCAGTAGAGTGTCCACATTACAGCCGACGCTGTACCGATCTGCCTGTCGACCTCTTGTTCCGTCCTTCCTTCCCTCCCTCACTTAAACTCCTCCATTTGGAGCAGTAACTCCCCATCCCCACCCAAGCTGCTTCACACTAGGGCTGCAATGAATTGTCAACAGCTAATTCAGTAGTTGATGGGTTGTTCGTAACGTCATCCATACCACAGTATGGGATGCCATGCTAAACAATGTCTGACCATAGCCAATGGAAGTAGCTCAGTGAGACATCACACTTTTCTTAAATCTCTGATGCACTGTCAGTACATGCTGAATTGAATATTTAACAAATACATTTCCACCTCTAGTAACTTCTATCCTGAATCCAAATTAGTCATGGGAATAAAACATTGTGTCATGACCTTAAGTTGACACTAGTCATTTAGCAGCCTATCAGCTGCCTGCTAAAGAAACAGATGTGACAGAATTAATATGAAAATGTGGCAGACATGTTGGATACCCCATGGGTTAGGGGTGGTTGTGTCCAGTTGCTAAGATTTATGGGAGTCCCGGGGGTGTAGCATTATGGCCGACTGCAGGGCCACCCATCATCATTATCTGAGGGCTGTGCAGCGCAGCGGGATGGAGATGCAGACCAGGTCAGTGACAAATGGAGCTGAGACGAGTCCATCTGGCATGTGGCCTGATGTCGAGGGACACATTAACTGGAGGTAACACCAGGGTCCATTGGCATTTCTCTGTAGTTTGATCAATGACACCAATTAAAGCCACACAGATCTGGGCCAAGAGACCCCTGATACCGTAGAGTATCACCTGGCTCCATCCCAACAAGAAGCAGCCATTTCAAGGACTGCATTTATCTGTAAAGATCAATATTTATTGACCTGAAATAGAAAGGAAGTGGTTCTTCAAAATATACCAGTAAAGAATAGATTTTCTCTTCTTATTGTAGAAAAAAACAAATGATGATAATCCATAAATGCCGTCTGCCCATCTTGGCTCACAGTGAGCGCAGTAAAGCCGCCACATGTTGTCTTCATTAAACCCACATCCATCCATCACTCCCTCAGAGCCCTGTTTCTTCATCTGCTGGCCTCAGGTTTGATTTCAGTTTTTGTGCATTTTTTTCCTGTTTATTCTGCAAGAATCTATCACATATCTTTGTGAAGAGAAGATTTGGGGGTTTTTTATCAAGGGAAAACATGTTAGCTTTTACCTGTCAATAGAATCTAAAATGAAATCACACACGTTTCTTCACTCTCTGGATTTGTCTGTTACTCTAGGTGTTTATACCTTGAATATTTGATTCAAGGTCTGAGTCAAGTTTTTCTTTACACTGTACATTTGCTTGGTTTGCCATCCACTTAGTTTTGCCTTCACACTGTAGTTTTCATAGCTACAAATCCACTCCATCTACATTTGCCATGTCAGCGGAACAGAAGAAAGACTTTAGCTGTATTTCCATAACATGTCAAGACCATTTGAAACAGAAGTTGCAAAAAGTTGAAATACAAATGACATGCATTTCCATACATTGGTTTGCAGTGAATAATCCAGGCAGCAGGTGGCACTGTAGGCTACGTTACAATACAATAAAGCAAGCAGAAAATTCTGTTGTTTTCTGTCTAAATGGCCTTTTTCCCCAGATGAGACTGGGGCATAATTTGACCTCATCAATCCACTTTACATGTTTTACAATTTTATTGGAATAAATCTGGGAAGATGCACCAAACAGCTGATCAGTCAAGTGAGTTGAACACTTTCTATGTCGCAGTTTATGCCAAAAAGGTGTTTATAACTCCTTGATAAGCATTTACTTTTTTGTAAAAAAAAAAAAAAAAAGACGAAAACCACTTTAAGCGAATAAAGGACGTGTTCTTTTTTTTTTTTTTTTTTTGCAAATCCAGGACTCTTTTCAGTGTAAAATTTCATACTTCAGACACATTTATGGGAAGGCACTGATATATCTGAACACAAGAGATGGATAGTGTAGATATGGAAATAACTATGTGGACAACAGAAGTAGGGCTGCAACGACAAGTCGACTAGTTGACAAATAGTCAGCAGCAAAATTAGCTGATGACAAATTTAGTCATCAATAGGTCATTAGTGACATCAAGCACTTTTGTTTAAAGAAAAATGTTTATGTTATTGCTGTTTGCGAGTCTGGAGTATTTAGATGTTTGACAAATTTTGTTAGGCACTGCAATTGTTACACACAAAAATATAGCTGCTGCAATGTTTGTTGAATATTGAATTTGAAATTTGTTAAACAAACTTTGTTTTGCATTCTAATTGTTGTGCGCTAAATGTTCTTCTTAAAGGAAAGAAAAGGCATTTTATTGTCACAATAAATATAAAAAGAGAACCATCGTTTTTTTCGGGGTTTTTTTCCAAGTTCATTATCTGAGTGGTCAACTAGTCGTTACAGTAGTCAGTGACTAGTCAACTACTGGTTGCAGCTCTAAACAGACGACCAGTACAAAAGACTCCAAAACTAACAACCATCATGAAGCACACAGACGTGTGCAAGTGTTACACACTCAACCTTTAAGCTGTTTCAGCGTAACTAAATGAAAAACCATCATCCGAACCCTTACATGTTGCTTCATATTATATCAGTTTTTTGACACATTGAAATATCTGGTTTTGGCTGACATTTAGTATTTTTGCGTCTTCAAATGCCTTTACTTCACATCATTAGAAGCTTTTACAGATATACAGCATGAATTGGGGTGTGATATGAACAAGATTATATTTTAATTACGGAGCAGCAGGGAATACATTTGAGCTCTCCCTCCCAATCGTGAAAATGCATGATTTATTCTAATGATTCAGCCCCTCATGCCGATCACATTACAGCCCATCACTCCAACGTGGACAGACGAACACACCCTTATCTTGAATAAAAACACATTTTGTCCTCTTTGAACTTCCAATCTGAAGCCTGCTCTCAGCCCAAATTACAGCCCCTCTTAATTTCTTTCCCCCTAACTGCCTTTGTACAGATGTTAGTCACAGTCTGCGATGAAGAGATCCCCCTCTCATCCAAACTGGACTGGGCTTTGTGTTCCATCTGGCCAATAAATCCAAATGGGCCCAGATGTTTACAGAAAAAATGTGTTGCCTCACGGATCTTGATTTGCCAGAAACTGGAGACAGGAGTGTTTGTGATGGATGCAAGATCATGAAATACTGTGTGGAATGTAGAATCTAATAATAAACGTATGGCAGTAAAATGGTAAATTGTCCCTTTGATATAAAACTATTGTTCCCTGGAAACAGGTACTGCTGTACGTTACCATCCACTGGTTTTTAAAAAAGACCTTTTAATCAACGTACGCATGCGGCTCCTCATCAAATGACCGAGGAAAAACAGAAACGATCCCAGCTGAGTCCTCTTTCTTGAGCAGACTCATTTGGCAAAAGAAGGAAACATGAGGGAAGGATGGTCTCCATAAGTAGCCATGGGAGTTGATAGCATTTCCTTCAAACTACGTGTTTAGTAAAATATTGACCAGATCGTTTAACATTTTTCCATCTAGTGTCATCGCCCAGCTGTGGTTTTTCTTGACCATTTTGGTTTCCCTGCTCAGATGCTGCACCCATAGTCCTCTTTTCAACAAATACACAGAATCCCAAGATTATGCTTAGAGATTTTAGGACTGTCCCTTTAACCAATCCCATATTTTTTTTTTATCTGCAGAGGGACTGAGAGATGCCAATAATGGCCCATGTATTTGGAGTGAGTGACCTCCAGATCTGACACCTCATTCCACTTTGCAAAAAACATCCAAACATCTGTTCACTGATCTGCTGAGTGATTCAAGTTAAAAATGGGAGTCATTGTGTGCTCATCCCTCCTCAGGCTGATAGGATGGGAGATGGTCACAGAAAACAGAACACACAGATAATAGACTTTACTTTATGTACTTTAGAAGAATATGAGCAGCTTTGAATCACATCAGGAGGAAACTCTGAATAACATCCCTACCGGACCTGTGTAGGACAAACTTTGACATTAAATCCACGCTTCAGATCTCCTATTTTCCCATCTTTTCTTTCACATCATGTTAAAGTTAAAAGAATTACTCACCAGAATAAGTTCATCCCCTCTGAGTTCTCGGCTCCAGAAGGTCTTGGGGCCGTTCCCGCTCACTAAGGTCTGTTTGCAGTAAATTTTGTTCTCCGTTTCCCAAGTGGCCAGACTCTGCAGAAGAGACAGCACTTTAATGACGTGCCCTAAATTCATCAGTTTCACCTGGCTGACAGTACGTTAGCAGTAAAGCAATGTGATGAGTGTTTTTCCTTCTTTGTCACCACTGGTTTCCATTCAACATAGTTAATGTGACTGTGACCAAGTTTTGTGGGGATCCACAAACCGTAACCTTTCAGAAATTAAAGGCTCAGTTTATAACATTTGAGGACGTTTGTATGCTTGTAAGTCCATCTTGTACTGAGACTCAAACTCTTTTTCTAAGGTAGTGTTATCTTTTTTATATTAGAGGCATAAAGAACAAAGCACAAACATAAGGATTTTTGCAGAAAAATCAATCTGAGTGCACTAGATAGAAATCTACTAGATGTTTTCATGGATATAGGAATGATAAAACTCCTGTTAGCTATGATGAAGTTAGAATGAATCAGACTATAACACAAACTTCACTTTTTAACAATAATGAACTATCATAACCCAATTCATATTAGTGGCTACCTCCTCATCATATTATATTATCTGTTTTAAAGCATTATTATTTTGGTGCATGCTATTGAATCATATGTTAAAGGTTCAATATGTAAGACACTAGTGTACTGGCGCATACGTGAAGTTTGTGCTGAAGTCAGTTTTCTGCTGGGAGTCACCTGTTTGTTTAGCTATTTCTATTTCTAAACTCGGATATATAATAGTACCCTGTACTTCAATTTCAATAAAGCTATACCTGCTGATCTGGCATGTCGCACAGCACAGTAAAAATTTTAACATGAATGTCATGAAAGTCCCACCTACTTCTTCCTGCCTGACCTCTGATGCTTATCTATTAGCCGGAGAAGTCCGCTAACAATGTGCTGAACTAGCTGTGGTTACTGTACAACCAACACAGTTAAACGCAACCCCGGAGTTGCGTTTGAGAACAGGATTACTGACAACTTCACAATGAACACTTAGGCTGCTGCAGGTGCTGACCAGGGCTGTTTTTAGCTTTGTGGGGGCCCCAAGCAAGAGGCTGTTTGGGGACCCCTAGTTTGTCAAACTACGATGAAGAGATTCCTAAACCCTAAAGATGGCCTACAAAGATGCCACAATCTATTACACTTCATAAGCAAAACAGGCTACAGTTGTTTGTTTTCTGGAGCCAGAAATGACCATATTTGTAAAAAAGAGGCAAATCTATGAGAGTGTGAAGAGTCAGAGCCATCTGCAAGGGGTGTGAGGTAAGCTAATGCTAAACGCTAGCTTACTGCCTTCAAACAGCATCAAACAAAGTCATTTACATCCTTATTGTTTGATCTTGTTCACCACCACAGTGGAGCTGTCTGTCAAATGGAAACTCTGAGAGTCTGACTCAGCAGATGAATCAATCAATCAATCAGTCAATCAAATTTTATTTCAAATCATAACAAAAGTTACGTCATGACACTTTACATATCGAGATGGTCGAAACCAGACTCTAAATGAATGAATGAACTGTCAGTCACACCTGTCAATCAAAGCCTGACCCGGCAGGTCTGTTCAATCTAAAATTGTATTTTAGGGATGGACAAGAACACTTAGTAGATGATGAAAAAATAAACTGGAGATAATTTTAAACAGGAGAAAAAGACTACTGACTCATGTAAGCTTTTCTTACAGATAAGTTTAGTGTAAGTCTATGGGAGCATCCTCTAGTGGACATTAGTGGTATTACAACTGTAACGACTGACTTGCACATTGCATTACTTTTGGAGTCAATGTCTTGGATCCTTCATTTTTCTTAACATTTTAAAATGTTCAACTTCCAAAAAGACACAAAAAGAGAAGCATACAATAAAACATGTGCACTTAATTACAAACTGAGTTTAACAAACAGACAACCAGCTCATGGCACAAAACACAAGACTTAGACACAAGCTGAACATTAGCATATGGACATGTGCAAATCTTATATATTGAACCTTGACATACTTAATGATGCAAAATGAAAGACTTAAGGTAAAGTTAATGGGCTCTTGTCTTCTCTCCTGCATCCTCAGGTGGCCCAAACTGTCTACTCTATATTCTGTTCTCCAAAAACATCTGTAAAATGGCTATGGGCTTGTAATATCTTCTTCCAGTTTATGTTCATTATTTGATAGACTTTTTCATTGACCCAGAAAACTGAGACCAGTTTTATTATCAGGTCAAAGAAAAGCACAAAAAACAGATTCATGTGAATGAATCATCAGTTACCACCATCCACACTCATGATTATGTTCTCTGATCTCTACTTTTCTATGCTACTATGGCTGTTGATGAATGTTTGAGGGTAAAACCATGTATAGTATATATATCTCATACGTCAGGACAGATTACCTTACACTTTCTGCCATCCACCGTCTCCTCATTAAACTCCTCTCCAATGAGGAAGTTGATCTCTGTGGTGCGGATTGTGGTGGAAGTCTTGATGTAGAAGTGTTCTCCGTTCTGTCTGATCTCCACATGTGGCTTTGATGCAGCTGCTCCTGCGACCTTTCTTAACATCGGATTCACACCTGAGCACAGAAACACAGCAGCTGTTTATTCATTTAGAAAAGCACAGTAACACAGAGGTTAAAAAGACACAAATACTTATGACGACACCATCTCCCCTCTATATGGATCAATGAGCACTATTAAAAGAAAAAAGTGAGAGTCATTCAGCAAAGTTTCATGCCTTTACAGGGTTGTGTTAGAGAGTGTATTAGTCTGTATATTGCGCTGAGTTTGTAGCATAAAATTTAATTTCCCCCTCCCTCGTCAAAGAATTTTATTAAAACAGTTTGACAGATTGGTGAGTGCTAGTAAGTGGTTACTTAGCCAGAGTTTTGCCACTTCTTAGCCAATACCAGTTATATCAAAGCCAAAATGGATGTTCTTGTAAAAAAAAAAAAAAAAGTCTCTCATTACAATGCTGTGTTTTGCCTGAGGCCATCGCAGAAGTGTGGCGTCTAAAAGGAGCAGCAAAACCAAGAATTTTGGTGAATTCTTGCCAGTTCAGTGTTATTGCTGGGTTGCACCAGACACTGCTCTTGGTTTTTGGTGCTTTTTGAGTCACAAATACTATTTCAAGAACTTTGACTGTGTACTGGTCCAATTTAAGAATAAGAATAAGAATAAGAATAAGAATAAGAATAAGAATAAGAATAAGAATAAGAATAAGAATAAATCTTTATTGTCACTGTTATAGAACAATAAAAAACAGTTTAGCAGCTCTGTTGCAACTACAAAGAAATACTTAAAATTAAAAACAAAATGCATGAGTCATTCTGATTTAGGATTTAATTTTTTTTCAAAAACTGCAGTAATATAAAATTAACTTAAAAGTACAATTTATGTAAAATTTTTATCTTTGTAGTATAAGTGTTGATTCCCATGTTTGGGCTGGACATGTGAATACATGTCACATGGAAATTGAACTTCCAAACAAATAGATTCCAAATGAGAATGATCCAAAGCCATGTCTTCTATGTGGATCACATGTGTTTTAGCACCTGTGAAACGGATGATTTACAATAAGATCCATAAAGTGTTACAGATCTAGACCTGATGTGTGAGTTGAATGATGTAAAGATTGAGGTCAATCAACATACATGGTAGATTCAAGTCCATAAAAAGTTAATGTCTGTGGAGAAGTTAAGAACTAATTCTGGGAAGTGAAATGTGAGTCATGAGTTTGGTGTAAATATTTCTATGTGAAAACACAGATGTAGATTTAATTTCTGTCAATATTAACAATATGAGTCCTGATTGTCTCTGTTATTTGTCACTTTTATTTTGAAAAACCACATGTCTATCAGGGGTTGGTCTTTTTTTTTCTTCAACACTGGTTCTTTTTTTTTTTTTACTTGCTGTAAAATGTGAATTATGAGCTTACAATGTAATTCTTACCACAGAGGCTTTAACGAGGTCATATTAGTTTCCCTGTCAGGTTCAATATTTTGCAGACAGAGCTGTCATTTTGTGGTTTTTGTTACTACGATGGTGCAATACTTATATTACACTCAGTAATGTTTGACTGATGTACATTTTTTCCAAATACATTTTATCATCATGGTTTGCTGTGTTTTTTTTTTTTTACCAGAAGTTAAAAAATATAGATGTTAATGCTGATACATGATGAGATTTTGGGGTCTTGTGCTGGAAATTCCTAGTATTTTCATAAAAAACTGATTCAGGAAAGACAGAAACAAATGCAGAAAATGATGTTGCACAGAGATGTTGCACTAAATGCTCATATGAAACCTTTGCCCTTAAACACACGAGTCTGATACACTGTGTTCACTTTAAAAACTAAGAGTTTGTATTTTCACCAAAGAAGAAAAAATAAAAATAAATGGCAGTTGGTGCCTGAGGAGAGCTATTTAATGCCACCTTTTTTTCCTGTCACCTCACTTTTTTTTTTTACCGTCTGCCTCTGGCGCCAAAAGGGGAGTAAGAAAATCTGTGTTTCAAAGAAGAAAGCGGGCTTGTTAACAGAGGAATGCAAAAAGGATAGGTAACCATTTGAGGCGGTGTCATGTCCCAGTGTTGATAAATTGCCATTAGCTGACAGGAGAAGATATTAAGAGTATGAAACCATTTTCATATTTAAAGTACAGTCTCTACAGCAGCTGTAACTGAGATTCTTATCAGCAGATGTTGCAAATATGGAGGATACAATGACAAGGTGATGAAAGGGAGGAATGCTGGCGCCATTTGCTTTGTTTAGCTCTCCTTTGGATCATGATAGATTCTGTCCTGCAAATGAGTGGAAAAAGCTATTAAGCTTCTCCGTCACACAACTACAGTACAAACAATTACAGGTTTCAGTCTGTTCCACACCCAGCCTCCATGTGGTCCATGATTTGGACTCATCTGGAGTCTCATTTTGCAATTAAATTTTCACCAGTAATGTTTTACTCCTGAACAAGTGCAAGTGTTTCATTTGTGCTCTGCAATTATACTTTAATCTGGAATACAATTAAGTTCTGCAGCACAGATGGAGCCTCTGTAGTAAATAGTGAACATAATGAAAAAAAAACAAAAAACATAGAAAATAATGAAAATCACATTTAATTGTAGGTTTCTAAACAAATTTAATTTTGTCAGCTACTGTCTGAGGTGCTTAAAATCTGAGTGTAGTCTCCAAATGTGTGCATATGTGATTTTTTTTTTTTTCATTAAAAATAACAAACTATTCACCCAGCTTTCCTTGAAGTCAAATATCAGTTTTGCATGTTTAAGTGTCTCATGTATCAAACCTCAGACTCACTTTCTCCTTGCAGTGCACTGATTTTATAGAAAACACATTCAATCCAAACCTCTCACCCCAAGGAAAAGAGTCAGTTGTTCTCACCCAAAGCTTTAAGCAATTCGTCGAAATTCTCGCTGCTTTTCATTTTCCAGGTGCCGGAGAAATTTGGCATTTTTCTCGTGTGATGTGTGTTGATTGTGTGCCAGCCTTCGTCTCTTATCGTCCGTCTCTTCTGCTGCTCCTTTTCTTCTTCAAGCTCTTTCTGTCTGTCCGTCTGTCTGTCTCTCCTCCCTGTGTGTAATGATCCCACACAGCAGAGCAGAATCCCCCCCGCCGCCGCCCCATTCCCACCCACCTACCTCAAACCACAGCCTCCGCCACACACACACACTCACAAAAACATGCTCCTAATGGTTTATCCTCATTAGAGACTCCGCTGCACTGTCAGTGCATTATCTCACTTACAGGATCTGTTTCATCTAACTTGGGTTAAGTGGAACTTAACTGAGGATTTCTTTTTTTCTTTTTACATATATCAGATCTTTAAATGTTTTAACATGATGTTTTGCGAGCTAAGATAAGAACTGCTCTTTAATGCAATGATGCAATACAAAGGCCTCTTCATTACTGATTCGCCCACCAGTCATTTTCTTTATTAGTCCAGTAATCATTTAGCGAAACAGGCCTCTTTTAAAAGTGTCTCTAAGAACCAGGTGATGCCTTTACTTTTATAGTCAAGTTGCCATGATTTTGACCCTGCAATGTTAATACCAGTAAACTTTTTTCATGGAAATGTGTCACATATGGTTAGTAGAGCTAAATTAACTTGGTTGCTAATTGTGCAACCCTGAGCATGTCTCAGAATTCAAGATGGCATCCTCCGCCATCTTGAATTTTCATCAATTTTCAACTTCTGTTCGTTGACAAAGAAAGTTGTGTATTATATGGTTTTGTAGGTTTTCCAGGATGGGGAGTCCATTTCTGAAGTCATTTTTTTGGATATAGGTCAAATGAGAGGTCAAATTTTGAATGTGAATTAAATTATAGGAACAGATCGACTTCAACGAGACATTGAAAAGACTGCGTTGACCAAGTGTGCCACCGTTTTTGGGTTTTTTTTTTCAAAACATTGGTTGTCAGTACATGTATAAACAAGCAAGGGGAACGTTTGGTTAGATGTCACAATAAAAGGCTTTGTCAGTCTTTGGAAACTGATATTATTCTGATTGCTTGATTTTGACAGCGCGTGACTTTGTGTGTGTGTGTGTGTTTTGTTTTTGTTTTTAATGTGAATCAAAATCTGGAAAAATTGAAAATAATGAACAATTACATGTGACTTGTTGCATGGTATCAGGGTTCTCTTGGTTTGGTAGGTGGATACATTTGTGGTTGACAGGTATACATGTACTTCTGCATCTTGCTTTGCAGGATGAGCAATGGATTCCGTAAACATGGTCTGAAATTTGGAAATCCGCTATGCCATAATCATCACTTTCACAGCAAATGGTTAAAAACCTTCTCTCTTCTCTTTTCAGAGTGATCAATAAAATGATCAGCACCCCATCACCAGTTGCAAAATACTCACAAGCCAATCGCATTCTGAGAAAAGCTCAAGGTTGCATAATTAGCAACCAAGTTAATTTAGCTCTACTAACCATACGTAACACATTTCCATTTAAAAAGTTTACTGGTATTAGCATTGCAGGGTCTGATATGGGAAGTACAAGAGTGGTAACTTGACCATCAGTTTCCCCATCAGTTTTTGTGTATGAGTAATTTTATTAAGAAGCATCCCCAACTTATATTTTATTTTACTTTAGTTTCAATATTAATTCAACATTTTCACGTATATATAGGAAGGATAAAGGTAAATGTTAAGGGTAATTCTTGGTGTATGTTTTGCTATTGTCAGTCCTTTAAAGTCTTTTATCTTGTGGTCAAAAAGTTTGAGAGGCCTTGGCATTTCAACCAAAAACTGATGTAGAAAACACAGAAATGAATGAAGCAAAATGCGTAAAATTATGTGTTTGATGCTTAAAATTTCCAGGTGATGTCCTACCATCCAGGTATGTGGATAGACTTTATGTACAGAGGCTGATGAAAAAATGTGATTTACAAAAACAATGGCCCTATAATGAGCAACGCGCTTTCATTAAAAACATAATAGCAATTTTAATGGTAGGTTTAATATGTTTAAGATTCCATGCACTTATGCTTAGTTAGTGTCGGAAAATGTTTTGTGCTTGGAGACAGACATTTGTTGACCAGAGATAGTCCTTTTCTAACAGTAGCTACTGTTGTTGCTGTAGAGGAGCAGAAGACCGGACAACAGAGGCAAACTCCTGTCATTTATGTTACAATCAGTGGTGACAGACAAGGAATTTTTTTTCACCCACTTGAATTATGCATCGTTTGCACAGATGATGTTTGTCACTTTAAAAGATAATGTTACGAGTCAAATATTACAGCAAAACTGAGAATCAGACTGTGAAAATACACTGTATAAATAGTAAAACTACACATGTAAAAGTCACAGAAATGTCATCATCTGCAGTTTCAGAAGGATTCGACCTGTAGATAGTTGTACCTTTCCTGAGTTGGAGATTGTGTGGTTGCTCTTTCACATATCAATGGGAATATGATAATGATAACACAGAAAATGGAAGGAAGGTGCAGTGGCTAAATTGTTGGATTATTCCAACATCCTGTCAACAAGACATGTTTGATGACTTATTTTCAGTTTATCAGTTCAGTTTCTTCATTTTCCTGATTGCTCTGTTAAGAAGGGCTTTTTTTAAATGAACAGTAAATAAAATGACAGTTAAAATGGAAAATGTCCATAAACATGTGAATTGCACTACTCATATTTATTTATAATTTATACTATAGAATTTTATAAAATTACAACTGCACTCATTACTAATTATAGCACCTGTACATTCTGCACATTTTTACACACATAGCTTGTGTGTGTGTGTGTGTGTGTGTGTGTGTGTGTGTGTGTGTGTGTGTGCGTGCGTGCGTGTGTGTGTGTGATTTTATATTTCTGTTGCTGACAGTAAAGCTTATTCCTATTCCTAGCTGCAGCTCTGTTTAAAGCAAGGGTTTGACTTCTTTAAAAATGAAAGGGCTTAATATTGTAATAGTAATAGTTTTCTGAACTCAACCAGATAATTCTACACATTTCAAAGATGACACCTGAAACCCATTCCTCACCCATGTGCCTTTTATGTTTTTTAAAAATGCTAAAGCTGCAGGGCTCATCCCCAGTATTAGACAGTCCAACCTCCTCCTCACACGTATTCACAGCCACCTCCATCACATCCCATGAGAATGAGAGGCCCTCGCTCTAACCCCGGCTCAGTCCGATTTGTTTCCTCTGTGACGGCCCCTCATCAGTCTTTTTGACAAAGTGCCTCACAGACACCGCTTGATAATTAATGTATAGAGCAGGGCAGGGAGCACTCCGTCATCCCACCAGGAAGTGTCAGCCCTGCCATCTTCACAAGGCCTCCTTGTTTGTTTCATTCATCAGTCCATCTGTCTGTTGGTCTCTGGACACTTTTATTTGCAAAAGGGAAAGTGAGCACATGTATCCAGATGAAGAAAGAGGGAAGTTTGTGACAGGAATGGGAAAAACATGAGGTGTGAGAGCATGGTCTGCTGCCATCTACTGCCCTGTTCAAGAAAAATGTGACGTGTGGTATTTTAACTGTTGGTGTCATTTAATGAAATTAAATTTGATTTATCTTTGTGGGCAGTGCCATAAATCACCACTATGTTATATTCATTCAGTACTGTCCACACTTGTATCAATTCAGAGCATTTGCAATACAACATGCATGAAAAAATAAGCTAAATTAAAATGAGTAAAAAGAACATATTTCACTTTAACCTTTACTTACTTTATTAAAAGTACGTATAATGGAATATTTTGAGGTCAAATGCCATATATTCCATGAAATAACTCTATTAGCCATGACGGAAGGAACCAGAAATGTTAGTTTTGACATTAGCCAGTTTTTTTCAGTTGTGATCCAAACTAACTCTGTACAACTCTTTCGTCCACCGCAGAGCCAGTGTCTTGTCTTATTGTGTTAAAAGTTTGAAGTTAAAAGTGTCTTGTTAAAAGTGTCTACAACATACTAAATTCTGAATAACAGATTTTTTGTACCTTTTAGGTACAAATATTTAAAGTCATTAAATTCCTGAGTAGAGACATGGTATTTTGCTGTCAAATGTTAAAATAGGTCAGATTTAACAATGTAAGTGTTAAAAGGCCAGTCCATGGCTAGAATCCTCAAAGTCACATTACAAAGAATATGTTTCTAAACATTTAAGCCAAGAATCAGAAATAACCCTGTGGATTTGAGCTAGATTAGCTTCACCTCAGTGTTGACTCTTATTTCATTGGCTTAGATAATGGGATATGACCTTTAGTGTCACAGTGTCACCTTTGATAAGATGTATGATGCCCCTCGGTTAGAAGGACGTCAAGTAAACATATTAGCCTGAAACGCAGACAATCCCATTTTCTCCTCCAGGACTCAAATGCATATAACTCCAGGAACAACGCAGTATTGACTTTTTGGTATAAATGTAGCTCATAGTGAATTCACACTAAACCTCTGTGTGCGTTTTTAGGGATTCTGCAGAAACATTACACATTTTCCCTCATCACTTTGAATTTGGTTTTTCAATCAGAGAAAAAAAAAGTCCCGAGGTTTGGAGTTTGTTCAAATCTGGCTCATTTCACATCAGTGTCTTAAATAAAACCAATAATAAACAGCCAAAATGTATCTTTTTTTTTTGTTTTTTTTTTAGCATTTTCTATATGTAAGTCCTCTATCTTTAGAAAATATTAACTTCTATCAATATTTAATGTGTAATCTGTAATTTACCAGACCCACTTTTCATTCATTCATTCATTCCACTCTGGTACACCCTGGATGTGTTAGGGCTTTTAATAAATTACATAAATGTTGTCTAATCTTCTCTTAACCAATATTGACTGAGATACCAAGGACCATCTCTGTGACACATGCACATTCTATAACTTTTTATGATACTTTTAAATGTTTGGATTCCAATCTTTCCTGTGTACTATTCACTTTATCTAGTTTTAAGACTCATGACATCAAATGAAATACTACAGTGTGTCAACTGACAGAAAGTGTAGCAGAAAAAGTAAAAAAAATACTCAGTGTACCTGTGATACTACTGTCAGTAACAGACGTTGAACCAGAGACAAATGGATTTTTCAGTTGTGACACGACAAAATGTAAAGGATCCCCCTTGAAAATGTTGTAAGTGTAAAAATCATCTGATATGACCTAGTAACGATGAGATTTCAACAGAAACAGAGCAAAAATCAATAATGCCTGTATCTTTTTGAATATGAGACCAAATTTTTATTAAATTTTGAAGAAAAGGGTAGAATAATACTAAAAGAAACCAAAAATAAAAGAAAATGCTGATATAATAAACAGCTATTTGATTACAATAATGGGAAGGGCAGATACATTTCACCATTAAACTGTTGTCAAGATCTTCCATCTGGACAAAAACTTACAAAATCTTCTATTATTTCTCATTTTTACAGTTCAATCCAATCCTCTCCTCCCATGCAACATTTTCAGTATAGGAATCTGTGGTTTTCCAACATCTCAGAATCAGCCCGACACAAGTTATTAAACCAGACTATACAAACTGTTGCACGAGATCTTTGACCCGAAGGGGACGTCAACTATAGACAGTTCCCATTCAGATCACCTATATACTCCATAATCATTTCTCCAATTAGGAATCACTCCGGTGTTGCATGTATACGCTGTTATCTACTTTACTTTAATTAGACCCATTCTGTTGAGTTTTGCTGACGTCATACTTTAACATGTATTTTATACCATCTTAGCCTCAAGCTGCTCTCATGAATTTCCTTAGTTTTGAAAATGACACTTTGATCTATAAAATGTTGGAAAATAGTTCAACTGTTTCCCAAAACACAAGATGAAATCCTCAAATATTTTGTTGGTCCAGAATCCAAAGATGTTCAGTTTCCTCAGAAATCAACAAAGCACTCAAAGGCGCATATTGTCATGACACGGTCACAGTAGACATTTAAAACCATACAGCATTTAAAACCACAAAGCATTTGAGCGTCAAGACTTCACCAGAAAGAAAGAGCAAATGAGCCAACAGTCCAGACCAATACAAAAATATGTTTTAGAAGATCTAACATGATCATGCAGTGACAATAGAAAGTACTCAAACAGTTTTAAGAGAGGGCCTTGTTGTTTTCTGAGCACATTTACAGTACGTCCCTGTCCAAAAAGAGCCCAGGAAGTACTCCCTTTTCCAGTGTTTTTGTATTAAATGTTCAGTTAAGTGACATAGAAGAGGAAAGGAACTTGAAAATTATTAAAATGTAAAAAAAAGCTTCTTTTTTTTTTAAATATATAAATTCAAAATTATTGCCTAAACAGTTTCATATTTGACAACTAAGTGCTCTTCACACCATTTTGATTCTTTATGAACATTATCTGAAGCCAGGTTAAAGAGTTCACATTATTAAATTTTATCCTTTTAACTTTCATCAAAACAGAAATAGCTCTTCCTTCCAACGAGATGACACATCACAAACTCAGTCACAGACTCAGATTGCGTCATGTTTTATTGCAGCGAAAACAAGACATCAGGACAACACATGATCAGCACATGTATTCAATACATGACTTATGACTGCCGACTCAGTGACAACATAATCACACATGTGGAGTGACTGGAAGTGACAAGAAAATAAACATTTTAATTTGAGACAGCCATCAGACGATGGTTTCCCTTCCGTCTCTGAGGTTTGAAGGGGTTAGTAAAACATGTCTGTGAAAGAACAAGTCAGAGTGAAGCTCTGCATGAAAACTGGTTTCCCTTAAATGTTTCTAGTTACTGCATATCTCGGTGCAGTCTGAGTACATTTCTAAGTAGGCTAATTGAAGAATTCAGGGGCTTTTATGGCTTTGTGGAAGAACATCAGACTCAAGAATGTGCCTTCAGTGGAACTGAACAGGCCCATTCTCATTATCACCATCATCCTCTCTTCATCATGAGAATCTCTGCTGTGACATCTTTGTCACTTGCACCAACTTAAAGAAAAACTACCATCAACTCTACAAACTGATCAGATCTGAGGTTATACTCCATATTTCCACATCGTATTCCCTCAAATAGTGGCCCAGGCTTTTATTTCCCTCAGCTGCAGAAGGTACCAGGCCTGTATTTGAAGAACAATTCTACTTTTTCTTATTTCCTTTGTTTAATAAGTAGAAATAGTCTTAATTCTTTTATTCACCCGTTTCATTGTGGTTTTAATCCAACACTTCCTTAACCTATTCAAAACAGAAGCCTTTTCAAGTTTCAGTGGATAGAATCCAATTTACTTAGCACAGCACTTAATGCATTACCATCACTATTGGATAAAACACACACACACACACACACACACACACACACACACCTGCAGTGACTGAAATCAGAGAATACTTAAGACAACTGATATTGAACATATTGTTTATATTGTTGACTGTATTAAATTAAATATGTAATGGTGAACATAGGTTAAATTGATGGCAAAGGGGTTTTTTCTCCGCATTTTTGCTATTACTATATTTTTCGCATTTGGGGACCAGACTTTATTTGTTCATGTTGACCCAGGGTCATGATGAGAGACTCAGTTTTTATTTGAGTAAATTTGGCATCCACCTTCCCTGAAGATTCATTGAATATAAAAAGAACAATGTGTATATTTAAGTCACAACAATCATTCATTCACTCATTTTCTGAACCACTTAATCCTCAAGAGTGTCCCAGTTCATCATGGGACCCACAATAATTAAACATTATTCATCATTATCACATAAACAGAGTAACCCAAAATACAATGATATTTTCAACTCTGATGATTCTGTGGTAACAACCCAAAAATAAGAGAAAATAAATTAGATTTTCTACATTTTAAAGACATGTTGTTCACACAATTTACAAGTATACAATCACATTTTGTGCGAAAAAGGATAAAACATTTACATTATTGCACTCACAACAGGGAAACTGCCATGTTATCCTTCAGCCGACTTCTCCTCAGCATAACAGCATGACAGGAGAAGTCCACTTTATGTGTATGATACCAATGAGAAAGCATAGTATTATAATAAAAAAACACTGTTAATACATCATAATGTTGTACCCTATGCATGACTTTGAGTCACGATTTCAGGATTGAAAACTGCAAATCAGACAGAACCAGAACACAGAGGCTGTAGGATGTTACTAGAGTCTAAAACTGCTGGTTTTCTCACGTTGAAGAAATGAAAAGCAAAAAAAAAAGCAGGTAGTGGATTTGATTTCACACTATGAAGGCAGCAGCTTAAAAGGCAAAGAAAAGAAACTGTGGCGCAGACATGGGAGATCTGTTTGGTGAGGAAACCAACACTTTGGAAACATCTGTTTACTGTTAATGGTCGATGTGTCATCAAGAGTCATGTGACCTGTCTCCGACCCTGATCAAAACCAGGTTTTTATGTAGGAACCAACTGAAAATAGGTTAGTGTCGTGGGTTACAGCAGCAGCGTTGTCAGTGATTAGTTCCACTCTTCCCCACCGTTCAAACATGATTGTAGAGCATAGATTAACTTTCAAAGGACAAAAATAAAAGTATAGTCTGTACAGTTAAAACATCGCAGTGACCACCTATAACTTCTCTGAAAAGCACAAACCTGGTGTAGCTGCAGAACAACTGATAATGCATATGAATCTAGGGCTCACTCAACATGAA
Organism: Sphaeramia orbicularis; assembly: GCF_902148855.1. Classification (NCBI taxonomy): domain Eukaryota; kingdom Metazoa; phylum Chordata; class Actinopteri; order Kurtiformes; family Apogonidae; genus Sphaeramia; species Sphaeramia orbicularis. The sequence goes on from NC_043959.1 coordinate 4,080,161, forward strand.
ATCTAATGTAATTTAATGTTGGAAAACTTGGCTCTTTTTCCTTAGTGCGTCTTTAAATGAAGCTCATCTTATCATGAACGAGGAGTGTGTCTGTTTCCATTTTGTTCCCCAGGTGGTCTTTCCCCCCGTCCACTGCTTTCATACAAAGTCTAAGTCAGGACTAAAATGCCACATGGTCCATGTACAGAACTAGGCAGTGCAGGTTTTTTTTTTTTTTTTTACCAGTGTCTGGAATCCACCAGCTCCGGTCGGAGACTCAGTTTTTTTAGCGTCTCATAGCCGACCACCATGACGATGGCAGTGGGTGTGGAGGAAATGATGCGTGCTGACAGTCCCTTGGTCATTCCCCAGAATCCTTCCTCTGCGATCAGCTGTCTGAACGTCTCGACCACTGAAGTCCTACCTTCAACCTAAAGAAAGGCAAATATGTGAACCACATACCAGCAACTTAGAAAAATAGGACAGGTGTCCCTGTAGTAAACCACATGTTCTATCAAGAATCAATACTTAGACAAAGTTTAGTGATCCACAAGAGAATTTACTTGGTCACAGTTGCTCAGTTGCATACAAAAAGACTCTTGAAAAAACACTTGCAAAAAAGGAAAGTAAGTGTGAAGAGATAAAAGCAATAAATAATATAAATAGAATATACTAATAAAGCATAACAACTTGAGTTGGCTGCTATGTTAGAGTCCTGTGGCCTTGATGCAGGATATCAACCTCCTAATAAAAGTGGGTGGTACTTTCACTTGAGGATGATTCAACAAATTACATGAAAGTACATATATGACTTCCTATCAGTACTCAATAGAAACTATATTGATAATAAACATTTCAAGTCAAAAATAAAAATTTGTCAAAACTGTGAACAAACTTACACAGTGACGTAGACATCGTCACAAGGAAGCTACATACACTTTTTTAAATTAATCTGACCAGTAGTTTTGGAGAAGACTTGAAATCTAAACACTGGTGACCTTGTGTTTGGCTCTTCAAGGTCACGGACCCGATGAAAGTCCATATATGACTTCCTGTCAGTGCTCAACAGTAACTATATTGATATCTCTAACCATTTACATGTTATAAACCATCAAGATATGGCCCATAAGTAAAGGCAGATTTTTAAAAATTTAAAAATTGGAATTTCTCAAAACTGTGAACAAACTTTGTAGACACTGTCCCAATGAAGCTACATATTTTTTTTAAATGAATCCCACCACTAGTTTCATCAGAGACGATGTTTGAAAAAATTGCTAACAAAGAGGCGATGAAGACGACTCTGGACACAGCGCCTTCACACCAGCTCACGGCCTATCGGCCGGTGAGCTAAAAAGGTACAAAAGACACATAAGCAAGGTGAGATGGATGTTTTTCAAAGTACAAGAAGCACCAACTTGAGTTATGGAAACACACAAAATGAACTGTGTAAGCAGACTACTGATTACTATGGGGAATTACTAAAACAGTGTTTCAAAAGAGCTTCACAAAAAACAAAAACCACCTCAAACTGCATTGTGAGTTTATAAAACTCGATAAAATTAACAAAGTCATTCAGAAAAGATCTGCAGTTTTCATCTTTGTACATTTTTTCAAATGTATGCCTTGTACAGATGATGTCCTTCCAGTTTCTCCCACTGTCAGTTTTACGCCAGCAGATGGCAGCACATCACACATTTACACTCGTGTATTTTGTGCCTTGGCTATTGTCCTCCTGCCTGTGGCCTGAAGATCAATCTGAGCAAACTATCCTGAAGGACGTCTTAAGTCTCCAAATGCATCTCAAAAGGAGACCAGCCATTAGTGAGGATGCACAGGAGTCTCCTTTGTGCAAGAGGAGATAAGGCTTGTGGAATCAGTGTCATCTTTTAAATCACTTCTTAAAATGCATTTTTATAGACTTGCCTCCATGTGATGTTGTCTCTTTTTAATGTTGAATATTTAATTTTACCTTGTTTTGGTTATTCATTTATATTGACATACATGATGCTGTTTTATTCCACTCCTTCATTTAGCATTTGATAGCATCATGTTCTGTTATTTCTGCCCTCTCCACTATGATACATTCAAAGTTAGTCATGATTTCGTGTTTGCTGTACTTATCTCTTTTATTGTGTTGTTTGCTATGTTTTTATTCTGCTGTTGTGCACTTTTGCTTTTTCTGAAAGCACTTTGTAAACTTAGTTTTTAAAGGTGCTATATAAATAAAGTTATCATTATTATTATTATTATAAGTCTTTTCCATGAGCAGATAAAAAAGAGGCACAGAAATATACAAGTCCTGCTATGATGATTATAAAAAATTAATATGGTCTTCATTCAGATATATTACTATTTAATTTAAATATTACTTATTTAAGATGATCAAATGTGCGCACGACCGGTGTTCATGTACAGCATTCCTACATACATGTCACATTATGCTATGTTGTAAACAGAATGTAAAAGTCAGCTGTTCAAAATAACACAATAGACAGTTGATGCCACTATGCAACATTTAATTAAGCAATCTATCATGCAAAGACACCCATACCTTGCATCACATTGGCAAATGTGGGAGAAAGCGCTCAACTGTGACACCATACATTTTCCTGAATCCGTCTCTCCTGATTAATCTATATCATAATACTGGAAGGTCTCAGAGCGTCTGTGTGTGTGAGTATCTGCACGATTCTGAGAAACTGAAATGTTTTTTAATGGCCAATTTGGTACCTACAGTTGAGGGATAGTCCCATCTCCACATTAAATATCTCCGTGAGTTGATGGGACCAATATTTTGGAAGATATTAGTAATTTTGGAATACAATAGCCTTACAATCACGTTGTTGTGCCCATGATGGTTGATGGGAAGCGCCGTACCACACTGCATGACAGGGAATGAAGTTCTCCCCAGCATTAAAACTATCACATCTAGAACTCATGCATCCCCATGGCTCAACACGCCAATATCCCATAATACAAAAACAGACTAAATATAAACAGTAAAACTAATAAAAACTACCTGGCCTAACACCTAAACCTAACACTTCCAAAACCAAGTCAAAACTCACTTAAAAATTGAAAACAAGGAGTCAAATTGAAATGAAAGTTAAGAAGTAGAAAATAATACTAAACTATTTTGATTCCGTATCAGACATTATCAACAGTTACCTGTACTCTGGCCCGAACCACATCCATTGGGTTTGTGACAGTAGATGCAGTGGCAGCAGCGAGTGGTCCGGCCATAGCCTGAAGAATCAGATGAGGGCAGTCACTGGGAGCCAGTTTAGAGAGCTGCTCTGTTGAACAGTACACACACCAACAACTAATGAATCAAATGCAAAAGACTTGTGTTTACCAATGTAAAAATGGACATTCAAAATATAACCCATTATCAAAATGCAGGATAACATGGCTTTTTGTACCATAAAAACCAGCTGCTTACCAGCATAAAAATGGTAAAACGGCCACCACACAGCACTATTTGGGATATAGGTGAGTAAAGATGCCACATATCCCCTGTAGAAGCCCCGGAAACCATCAGCAGCAAAAATCTGAGCCATAATGTTCCTGGTTTGGCCAAAAACTCTTTTGGGTTTTCCAGAGTCTGTGTTAGAATTAAGTCGAAAGCGGGTGAGGTACTCCCCTTGTCCCTGCATCATCAGCTGCTGGGAGACAACATCTATAGGAACAGTGATGCTCTGAGCCACCAGAGAGGCGGAGCCACCGGCCACCAGCGACTTCACCGTGTTATCCTCAGAATAGTGGGAGACGTACTTCCTCACCAGCTCATACGTGGTGATGTACGCCTGACCTGAGATAAGGGTGAACGTGTTGACCATGAAGCCGCGGTACAGGCCTCGGACACCCTCCACCCGCAAGATCTTAAAAAAGGCGTCAAAAGTGCCACTGTAAAGTGATTTCCCCCTTTGCACCTGCAGTCGAGTGCGGATGAGCGTGGCCGGGTAGACGGTGGCCCGGATGGTCATGGTCATGAACACCCCAAAAGAGTAGAACTTCCTTTTGTCCAGGTCCTCCCACTCAATGATCTGGATGTTCCTCTTCTGCTGCATCCTGCCAGCAGTAGGAGCCCCCTCATCAGAAAGATTCCTGCATGTGACAACAATGTAGTCAGGAAACAGCTTTTCAGTGATGTGCAACACAAATAAAAGACCCTGATAGAATCCTAAAAACGATGACAAGCTATTAGGCTATCATAAAAAGGGGTTGGTACCAAAACACCAAAGAAGTACATCTCATTGATGCCAGTGCACCATTGTTGTAGCATGAACAAGATTTTATGAACTTTTTTAATGGTCGGACTTCAGTTTGTGGTAAATTGGTTCACTTATTTTGTGAAACTTATTTCAGTGTATAAAAATGTAAAAGAGCGGAGAAATTAACCTAAGATATGTACAGCTGTACTGCATACATGAAATACAGTAATGTGAGTGAAACAGTCTTTTGCAGTTCTGCAGACATATTTATTTCTGTTTCTTCTGATAAACAGCAAAATATAGGGAATTTGTGCACAGTATTATAAATACACAAATCAGAATTAAATTGCTACAGTGAGTATTTAGTGTGACCTATGTTCCTAACTAGTAGGCCAGACAATATGAAACACTTCACAAGTGTTCGATAAAACCTGGTGAGAGGATAAGTGCAGTAAAGGATGGACGGACGAATGTACTTTATTGTTTTTTTTACTTCATCCCAAAGTGGGAAATTACAGTGCAGCAACAGTATGGCACACAGTAAAAAAAATTAAATTGAACACAACAGCAAAAAACACACTATACATAATACATTAGAAGTATAACAACAGCCCTAGATGAAAAAAAAGAATAATTAAACTTTGAGGTGCAAAATTAATTATGATGTTCTGTATCATGAAGGTGCAAAATGACATTTAAATGCAGAGTGATATCAGATTCATGACCAGAGATTAAACAAACGTGCATATTTAGTTTTTTTTCCTCTGCTGTGACGATAATAATATATGAGCCAAACAATACATTTAAGGACGTCACCTTGATCGTTATACAGTATTTCACCATTTTCTGACATTTTACTTGAATCAATTAGTCGAAAAGAACCGACAGGTGAATCAACTATGACAGTTAATATCCACTGGAATACAATCGTGAGTATCAATCATAACATTAGAACTGGCGAACATAACTGATAAAATCCTGCTTGTCAGTCATTTTCCAGTGTGGACAGCATGTCAGCGGGGCACTACAGGACAAGGACTGTCTCCATTTACCTCTGCTGTCGGTTCAAAGGTCATGGACTGCTTTATATGCTAAAGCTAACCGTGTCATCCTCGCAGATGAGACAAAGTCTATTGGTGTCATGATATCTGTATGATACAAAATGTTTCTGTCTCATAGTCGCTTACCAAATTTACAGATATTTGCATTTGATCGTGAACACAACACCGAGCAGAGGACATGGTGTTCCCTGAGCGGTTTGAAGCCAACCTCGATCCGCGGCTCCAGTCATGTGATGGCTAACAACACCCGTTAAACCAACCAAAGGAAGTAAAACCCAACAGGACAAAGAGCGGAGGAAAATACACCTGTTATCTGTTGCAGTGTATATGAATGTAACGAGCCTGTGTTGGCTAAGCTAGCTCCAGGCAGTGTTAGCATTAGTGCCTAGGATTAGCCGCTTACCTTCTCACACGGATGTGTATTTCATTTCAGAGTCCTTAACATCAGTCTGACTACACACATCATGTCAACAGCCGACTAGAAATGCGAACACAATCCCGAACAACAACATCCAAACGGATTAAATGAACGGTAGATTATTACACCTACGTAGCATTTAGCCAGTCGGCTAAATGTCAGGTCTGTTCCGTCTCATTCAAAACGCCATGAGGATCAAACAGCCAATGACACCGCGCGCTGCTTCTTCTCCTTTTGCTCAAGCTTTCACATGTCTCACTACTGCCGCCATGTGTCTGGAGGAAACTAACGCCGTCTACCTTTCACTGTATTTATAACCCTGGAGTAGCTACTTATTCAATAACAAAAAGCAATTATTAATCATAGTAATCTCTTATCGGATTTTTTTTTCTTCAAAATATTTACTTATTCAGTGTTATACAAAGTACAATAAGGACATGAAAAGTACAATGCAATATTAATATGATAGCATGACATGAACAGAACAGAACATAGCCAGGGGACAAAACATGCAAACAAAAACAATATATCAAATTACACAAAGTTCAAAACGGTTACATAAATCAGTGGTTTTGATAGCTTTTCTATTTTTAGAGTACTGAATATTTGAAAAATATTGAGTAAGCTCAATTTTAAAAATTAAAAAGGAAGGTTTGAGATTTGAGAATTTGGATTTGTGAATGTAGTATTTTGCCAAAAATAGAATTAGACTGATTATGTAATATTGATCTGATTTGTTAGCAGGATATGAGAAAATACCAAACAATATTTTTGAATAACTAAAAGAAAAATCCGAAACAATATTTTGACAAATAAAAAAACAGACATCTTGCCAGAAAATATTTGAGAAGGGACAGGAACCAAAACAGATGATATACATTTTCTTCTGATTGATTACAAAAGGAGCAATCCACACTGATGTCCTTTTTATATCTTTTGTAGGAACAGTTTACAAGGATATAATCTCTTATAGGATGCTCATGAAGTCTCATTATTGAATGCTTTTACATGAATGGCTAATTAGGGATCAGAGGTCATTAGACTTGTTATGTTGGCACAAAGAAAAAAAAAATCAGAGTTAGATAAACACATTTACTGCATTTACTCTGAATCTATCAGAAGGAACATGTGTACAAAGTAAAGTAATAATAAAAAAAAAAAAAAAAAGAAAAGAGATAATATGACACCATTAGGAAAATAGTCTGCATGTATATATTTCTTACTCTTTTTAGCTGTAATATCATTTTTCAGTAAATCTTTTTGCACAGACATTTGTCCTTATTGTTTGAGAATGATACATTTCTCTCAAAGTTATAGGAAATATATTGCGTCAATAAATCAAATGTAACAGTTATTTCCCAAGTTCATGATTCAAGTTCTTTAAAATAAATAAACAAGGCTGTGCAAACACAGTATCATAACTGTTGTTTGTAAGTTTTAACTATGAAAAATAAAACAGGACAATGATTATGTAAAAATCCCACCTTAGATATTAGATTAGATATTTAAGGCTGTTACTTTAAATATAAGTTCCTAAAACCTCACCAGTGTTTTAATTCATTTTCGCTGCAAAGTCTCTGTCCAGAAAGATTCATACAGCAACAGTCCTAAAAGAGCCTTTAACAAATATTATCAGGGCCATCTGCTTTCCCAGGAAACATACTCCCCAACTCCCTCCTTGTTACAGACCTTTTCTGAAAATATTGTTGAAGTGGTTGTTGTTTAATAAATAAATAAATAAATGAATGAATGAATAATCTGAGGGCACAAATAATTCACTTGTACTTTCAGTTGTTTTAGTCTTGATAGTTAAGGTAAATGCAGCAAATGTGAAGCTATTTAAATACAGAATTTCAATTATCCATTTACTTACAAAAGTCCAAATAAAAATGTTTTTTCAGACTATCATTGTATCAGAAATATTGACCTGTCAAGCCCCATTTCCACCATGGTCCACATCCCACCATCAGTTTCGGTCCTCCCACTGGAAGGTGGCGCTGCTGAGCCGTTACTCCACCTCCTCCGCATCCCGGTGTGACGGAAGAAACAGCAAACTGAAAGTGTTGGACCAGAGCTTGAGGAGAGGTACGCTAATTTAGCCCGTTTCGACGAGGTATTTTTAAAATATGTTTCACTATTTACCACATATTTCTTTCATTTTGGGCCCATTTAAGAGCAGGAACTGAGCCCGACACCGTTCAGCTTCTACATTATCTTTACTTAGAGCCGGCTAGATCGAATGCTAACCATGTAGCATGCTCCGATATTGCAGATTCATTCTCTTCATCTGCTCGCTAGCTAGCCGCCTTGTATCATTGTACAACACTGGACATTTGAGCGTAAAATATTGCGTTCAGAGCTATTTTAAGACCTTTTAGACGTTAACAAAATATAATAAGAAGGACGACATTAATTTTCGTTTCTTTGAAATTAGAGCTAGCCGTCATTATTTTATTTTAGCCAGGCTGAAACGTTTCTTCTATTTGTTTTCCTTTGCAGGCTCTATGTAATAATTATCATTTGTATTTTACAGGATAATTCCCGTGAAACAGAAAAAATGGTAAGTATCTGTTAAACTCCTCATGTATTACACTACTGTGATTCTGAGGGATTTTTGTACTGTTTGTCTAAACTAAGTTTGTTTCATTTTTGCCATCAAGTCTCGCAGATATGATTCCCGGACAACTATATTTTCCCCCGAGGGTAAGAAACAGTTTTTTTTAACTTCATAATTCAAGTGACTTTGAGTGAAACGATTTATTTATAACATCGGATTTTTTTCCAATGGATGTGGATTTGTCGTTTGTATTTCCTTCAGAGCAGTACTTTGGCAGAACACTTTTCACTCCATAGTATCTGCTTAGGGGCTACAAAGTCAGTGTAGTTTGATATAGAAGAAGCAGAGACTGTATGCGTTGTGTTTAGATTACTTTGTCTTCATTTCTAATACATTATCTCCCTGTAAGTTTGACTTGTTTGCGAAGTATAAACTTGCTGACTGTGTTTTTTTAAGGGCGCTTGTATCAGGTGGAATATGCCATGGAGGCGATCGGTCACGCAGGCACATGCCTGGGAATTCTAGCAAACGATGGAGTGCTGTTGGCAGCAGAGAGACGCAACATCCACAAGCTGCTGGATGAGGTGTTCTTCTCGGAGAAGATCTACAAACTCAACGAGTGAGTTTTGCAAAGCAAGAACAGAATGTTCAGTGTCCTCTACTCGGCCCATACTCATTTGTCTATTTCAAAACATCTCATATTTTGTGTCTTGTGTGTGATTGTCTTTCAGAGATATGGCTTGCAGTGTTGCTGGGATTACATCAGATGCTAATGTCCTGACAAATGAATTGCGTTTAATTGCACAGAGGTAAATTTATAGGAGAACTTAACCCATCACCTCTACTAAGTTAGTCCAGTAACATATGAGAACAGTTCATAAATATAAATACAAAGATTACTTTATGAACATTAAAATAAAAATGCACCTTTCTATTAATTTCCATTTTGATGACCTTTTCCTAATTGTTTCTTCAGATATTTATTGCAGTACCAGGAGCCGATCCCCTGTGAGCAGCTGGTAACTGCCCTGTGTGACATCAAGCAAGCCTACACTCAGTTTGGAGGTAATGCCACAGCAGTAATACTTGTCATTTGTGGTGACTGATGTAATGAATTTTGCAGCTGGCCAGATTCTGATTATTGATTTGACATCCAAGGCAGTTAATAATTTATAATCAGTATCTTGATCACAACTTAATTATTATCATGTTATGTTATATCAATTCATTAAAAAAACAGACACCTGTATTCTGTCAGATGTGTCCACTATCCTTTAGGGATGTCCCAATCCATATTGGCTGCCAATCTGGCATTTTTTGGAAGATCGGATTGGATTTAGTCATGAGATTGGTCCGATCCGGGCCCGGTTCTAGGGGGGTGGAAACAAACATCCTGCCCCCTCAAATTAACATTTCCAAAGGTAGGGAAAAGCTGCAGAACAGTGGGAGGCTTATAGGAATTAGTAAAGCTTCTATAAGTTTCACTTTACGGTCTGTGCGTTCTCGTTATGAGGTACGTACGGTAGTGATGTGCAAATTGGGGTTTTTTTCAACCCGAGGGGCTTTTGTGGAATTATTTGACCCGACCCGACCTGCAAATAAACTGACATTCTATTGACCCACTCAACCCGCCCCACAAGTAACTCACTGATCCGCGCGTCACTAATGGCACGGAACATACCCCCATATAATACCCGGACGGACCTGTCCACATACGCACTACAGCAGTGGCAAACATACAGCCCGCGGGCAAATACTGGCCTGCCAAAGGTTCTAATTTGGCTGACAGTATGAATTTGGAAAGTGCAAAAGTTATACTAAAGTAATTAAGAGTCAAAGGTGTCATACTTGTTTTAGTTCAGGTTCCACATTCAGCCCAAGTGTGATCTCAAGTAAAATAATTCTATAATAACCTATAAATAATGACTCCAAAGTTAAATTGAAATTTCATTGTAAAAAGTTGATATTGGATTGATTTCGGCAAAACTAATCCCAAAAATCGGATCGGAAGCAAAAAAATCCAGATCGGGACATCACTACTATCTGTGCGTCATAATGTGGTCATGCAGTTCTCTCTATTGTTAGAACTTGTGCTCTGTGAGGTTTGATCTTCGGCCACTAGAATCTCATCAGTTCATTCTTGAGTTTAAGGGAATATTTGTTCCAAAACTTGTCAAGTTGTTCAAATTTGTCACGCTTTTCATGGGCAGGACTGAGGTTGTTGTATTTTGTACACTGTAAAGCTCAAAGAGACCAATTTTCCATGTGTGATTGAATTGCATTCACAAAAGCTTGTCTGTGACCGACACTGATACAGTTACGTGTCTTTAAACAGTTTAATGACTTGTTCTAACAGGAAAGAGACCGTTTGGTGTTTCTCTGTTGTACATGGGCTGGGACAAACACTATGGCTTCCAGCTGTACCAGAGTGACCCCAGCGGCAATTATGGAGGCTGGAAAGCAACCTGCATCGGCAACAACAGTGCTGTAAGTCAGAAATGATTGGAATAATAGTTAAATGATGAAAGTCATTCTTTAGGACTGGGCAGTATATTGCAAGAACTTGATTCGGGTTTTGCTTTCTGTAAATTATGAAATGTGTAAATCATAAATTTGAACCAAACCAGCTTAACAGCATTTAGGAAATTATCATTGTCCTGCACAAATATTTTCTTCAGTTTGAAAAGAAAAAACATGTAGCTTTTAGTGAAATTATGATACAATTCATTAATAATATAAAATAATGTCAGTGTTATTCTTTGAGGTAAATTGGTAGATGCCTCTTTAAGGTCATTCTTCAGACATCACTCACATTGGTTTCTTTGTTTGTCAGGCTGCCGTGTCCATGCTGAAACAGGATTACAAAGAAGGTGAGATGACTCTGTCATCTGCTCTGGCCTTGGCTGTCAAAGTCCTCAACAAAACCATGGATGTCAGCAAACTTTCTGCAGAGAAAGGTACAGTCGAGGCTTGAACAGCACCTGTTGTTTTGGTTGTACATTCAACATGCGTTTCTCTTTAGCGTGTGTTTCTCTTTTTCTTAGTGCAGAATTCTGTCTAGACTTAAGGATAAAATGTGCCCGCCCATGAAAATGACTTATGCATGATTTAAAGTGTCACTTTTGTAAATGTGTATGGAAAACATACATTTTGCTAAAATGTTTACACTGGCTTGAGGGGGTTAGGTATAATGGGAAGTGGAAATAATTTTGTTAAATAAACTGATGTGGAATTTATTGACTCCGACAGATGACAAGTGGATGTTGTGATTTTCCCACAAGGCACTAAAACATGGCTGCTAGTAACAAAAACACAACAGGTAGTCTGAATGATGATGCCAGGTAATTCCTTTATAGCCTCCTGAGACCCAGCCTCGCATTTTTGTCAACTGTAGTGGAGAAGAGTTTCACAGCTTCACGGAAAAAAAACCCTTGTCCACTGCAAAGGATATTCCATACATAAGTGTCTGAAAAAACTTGTATAATGTCATTTCCAATCAAGGCAATTGTTCAATGTTAAAAAAAAAAAACTTTTCTCACTTGGTCTTAGGAGGATATCACCCATTTAAAAATAGCACAATGTTCCCTACTTCCTCTACTCATTTTATTACAGCCATGTGTAAGATGTAAGTCTAAAGCGCCCCCTTCTGACTGCATTTTACAGCCTAGTTTTATGTGCTCTGAGACTGAGACACATAAATCGCATTTTTTTTTTTTTTTTTTTTTGACATTTCATAAGTTCACTTCAGATTGAACAGACATTTTGGGTAAACACAATAGTGACTGATGGGAAATAGCTTTACTCACTCCTATAATTATCTCTGTTAAATGGAGAAATAGCACAGATTTACTGTACAACATTTCTTTATAATATCTGTAATGAAGGTCTACATATAACACCAGTGAAGTTTCAAATTCTGTGCTCTGTTCAGTTAATTTCCATCCACACTTGTTTCATAGTGAATTTATCAGTTAATTCTACAATTTGTTTATGACCTTCTTGTGTTTCTCCGATAAACTTTAAATAAATGCTGACAGTAATACTAACCTGGTGTTGTATTACATCTGCTGTTTCAGTGGAGATCGCCACGTTGACGCGCGAAGACGGGAAAACGAAGATCAAGGTCCTGAAACAGAAAGAAGTGGAGGAACTCATCAAACGCCATGAGGCAGAGGAGGCCAAGGCGGAAAAGGACAAGAAGGAGAAGGAGCAGAAGGAGAAAGACAAATGAGCAAATAATAATCTTTTTTTCTTGTTTCACCAAATCCTGTATTGTACTGTCTTTTACATTAAAAGCTTGGAATCAGAAGGACGTTTGTGTGAATATTTTCATTAATATTTTCATCATTAGATTCACATTTTTGTTAGTATCTTTTTTTTTGTTTTATGTATGTCCAACACTCAGTGATAAACTGTCAGTTAAACAAGACATGAAAATCTACTCACAAAAGCCAGTTTCTTCATTATTGTTCTATTTGTATGTGACTAAAAAGAAAAGACTTTATTACTTCCCCATCACCATCCTGTAAAATACTTTCTTTGCCACATGATGGCACTATGTCCTATGAATATACAACCTCTTTACCATATGTGCTATGGTGAAAGCAAGGTTTTTGTCTGGGATTGCCTTGCAGCACCTTTATAGAATACATAAATCAACCCCTGTAATTTAAAGATATAATAAAATCCCACAGATTTATGAATCAAGTCGATGTATTACAATTTTTGGGATTGTACAAATTAATCTAAATTGTAAAAAAAAAAAAAAAAGGGTTGCAAGCAAAATATAGAATGGATGGGCAAGGAATTATTACACAAATTTTCCTGGCACAAATTTGGCATCAACATCTTGAACAGTAGAAGAACAAAAATAAAACCAATTGAAAGTAGATGCCTTTATACAAAAATAAGCCTACAGATGAACTTCACTGATCTTCAGAGGGAAAATCACTTTATTCTTCAGCTCAATACAAAGAAAGAAACCAAACCAACAAAAACAGAATTAATAAAAGAGAATTCCTCCATCCATGAGTCATCAGACTGAGTCTTACATAATATAGTATATTATATCACGATGCAGTTATAAATATAGTCTTGTGTTTCTTTTTGGTAATTGAATTCATGAATATGACTATGAACTGCACTTTAAAATGTAAAAGATTCCAGACATTAATAAAATCCCCTGTTTGAGATGAAAGACAACAGGTCTTTGTTGAAGCTGAATTTCCTGATGTTTTACACAAACACAATCCAGTTTCCATCCATATTGAGCCTTTGACTGATCCCAAAGCTTAGACACCAACCACAACAGAGGTACTAATCAACGATTTTCAAAAATATATATGTAAGAATATATTATGTATAAAAAGTGGGAGTTTTTATCTAAACAGTGATGACAACAAAAGCACTTAAGTTCGTCACAGTTATCATTTAGCATCAAATCCCTGATGTTTTAATCTGTCTGTGTTACTTACTACATGTTACCACCCGGTGGAGATGGTGTTCACCTGAAAAATGTGTGGAGGCTGATGTGACTGTCACCATGATTTAACAGCTTTTTTATAATTATTGTAGATTAAGTCTTTCCTTACAGAATAAGACACTTTATAAGGGAATAAAGAGGAGTAAATGTCTTAAAACAATGAGAAATATTAAGGGAAGAGCATGAAGACTGAGCTAAAAACAAAGACTGTTGGTCACAAAAACACACAGCCATAGCAGTATACAGTCGATGTACATGCATGACATGATGAAGTCAAAGGATGACGTTGGATAATGAATATGTTTCTGGTATACGTTGGATGTGTAACTAGTCGTTGGTGTTGAATATCAGGATTTAATGTGATTTGTTGTGACGAGTCAAAGAGCAGGTGGTGATGGTGACGGCAGCCGAGCGTGTGTTTTATTGGTGTGTGATCTGTAATGGTTCTGAGTTACACACTATGTAGGTGGTCACAGTGTTATTGAAACCAGCTGTTGTAAAGGCAGCGTCTTAATGACACGACAAGGTCAGCAACTTAAAACGACATGGAAACTAAAGAGGAAACAGTGTCTGCATGTACATAGTCCCCAAACAGATATTATTTTATAGTTTTTCATATGCACCATGTTGGTCCATCTTCAGTTGTATGTTACCAATAACTTCACTTTAGTTCCGTCTTTGATCATAAATCTATTTCATTGTTTTGTTCTTTCATCATTTCCATTTATCATGTGCATTAAAATTATTTTTTTGTGTGTGTGTGTGTGTTTACGTCACTGTCGAGGTTTGACAGTTGTTTCTACAGTAAAGCACCAGTTGATTTATTTAAAATTCTGAGTAGAGCTGTGATTTTCATTGATAGTTAAAATATTTTTTTCAGTAAAATGTTAGAAAATAGTGAAGACTGATGATCAGCCTGATTTATTTTATTCATTTTTATTTCGTGCTGTGATCGAAGTGAAAAAATAAGCAATACAAAATTAATGAAACTAAACAAATGAACAAAAAATGAAGAAAATGAGCAAAAATTGGACATATTAATCAACAAGCTGATATACAAAATAAACAGTTAACCTGAACCTTTGGGCAGAGGAAAGCAGATAATGGTTTTCACCACATTAGATAAAAATAAGCAAAATAAGCACTCTATTAAAAATAACAAGATAATCCAAAAAATGAATTCAATAATTAATGAAATGAGCAAAAGTTGAACAAAAAATAAACAGAATAAAAAAAAATTAGCTAAATAATTAACCAAATAATGAACAAAATGAAAAAAAAAACAAAACAAGATATGTTCTTATTTGAACCTTCTAGTTGAGCGCAGTTTTTCACATCTTATATTAACACACATTTATTGTGAAATCATTGAAAAATGATTAATATATTACAGATCTGGATGATAATGCTGATGTATCAGACTCCTCTGAACTAGATTCTCTTCTTAAAATGTGCTCAAACTAATGATTAATCATGTACATCACTGGCAGATAATTGATTTATTGTTGCGGCTCTAATTCATTTGATCTAAATTTAAAAATTGATTTTTGTCTTCATTAAATATCTACAAACGTGTAATTCTTAGTAACAATAACCAACTGTAGAGGATGTAAATATTGTAAATGAACCACAGTGAGCCTTACACTAAAACATAAAACATGAAACAGATCTGTCATCGCACTGTATTGAGTATTATCTGACTGACTGTTCTTCTTACAGGCCGAGTTTTTATTACTGGACCAAAAATGACCCTTTAAAAGTTTAGATCCTTGAGGTGAATCCAAAATAGAGCCTTTAAAGATTTCTTCATTTGACTCCAATCTTTAATTTGAGGATCTTATGTGGACTTAGAGCGTACATCATCAGCGTTAACTCATTTAAAGGGCAGACGCAGTGAGGTCATCGTGTTCACATGAGCTCAAACTGTGGAGTGGGAGGATCTTGGCATCTGAAGGATCGAAGGCGCTCATGGGCCTCCCATCCTGAGACTGAGCTCCGGGAAACGCTCAGTCCACTCCGGGTTTCATCTGGGGGAGCGTGGATAATGTGAGCGGACGGATGAATTTCATTTCCATGTTCAAAATGCCATATTGAAACCCATTTAGTAAAACATTTAATAAAACTCACAACAGATTTTTGGGTCTTTTGGACACAGAAAAGTGGGTTTAAAGATATTGTGCTTATCCTGCTTTTACAAAATTCATACAGATTAACAAAATTGTATATCAGTCAATCTCGATAATAATTACAATGTCAAATGTCAGGTAGACTTCATTAGGGTCAGAACAAGACAAACACTTGGTGGAAACAAATTTGTTGCAAAAGTTGCAACAAGATGAAAATGATATAAAAGGTGTCACAAAATGAAATATGACATAAAACAAACAAGTAACATGTCAAAAACAAACACTGAAGACATAGAAGACAAAACGATAACAACATGAAACAAAGAACAGGACAAAAATAACGTATAGGATTAATATGATGAAAATCAAACAATAAACAACAAACAACAAAATCATCATAAAAGTCATAGCATCTTCATTTCATTGTACTTGTTACAATGACAATAAACATATTCTAGCATGACAATAACATGAAAGAAAGAGCAAAGACAAAAAAAACATTATTAGAAAAAATAAAAACCAAAAATTTATAAAGGATGTAATAAAATGACATCAGCATAAAGAGAAAAGAGAAAACCAACAAAAGATGAAAATAAAGTAAACAAACAACAAAATCATCATAAAAGTCATAACATGACAAAAACAACAATATTAAAGCAAACACAAGATGAAACAATATAAAAGGTGTAAAATGATGAAAATGATGGAAATAACAAACACATCATAAAAGACACAGGAAGTCACACATATTTACTCTGCTACACAAAACCAGGATGTTTTAGCTTGATGTTTCCACTGCAGCATTATATCATCTAAATGTATCAGTTAAATACTGGTCTTTTTACCTCCTGTAGAATTATAAAAAAAAAAGGCATTTAGGAAGATCTGATTACAGAAAGGGAATACAATAGTCATGACAGCAGTTCAACATTTATAGTCATGAGAAAATGGGAATTGGTTTTGTTCCCTCAGAATGAGACCTTTATATTTACAGGAGGAGCTGCCATGTTTTCACAGGAGCTCAGAGCACCTCCTCCTCTTGCCCTCTTTCATCACATCCGGCATTAACATGCATTTATTACCATTATCTACTGTCTGTTTTGGATTGAGTTCCTGATTATAATGACTTTAATGTAGACAATGTCAGAAAAACAACCCAAATTTTCTGAAACATAAAATTTAAGAAAACAAAATAACTCATATGTTTTAATAGAATAGAATAGAATAGAATAGAATAGAATAGAATAGAATAGAAAAAATGTACACACATAAGAATTACAAGACAAAAAGAAAAATAGTGATAACAACTATATAAATGGTAGGAAAAAAAACAATAGAAGTACAAGTAGTAATATTAGTGCTAGTATATATATGTGTGTGTGTGTGTGTGTGTGTGTATATACTAGCACTAATATTACTACTTTGTACTTCTATTGTTTTAAGTAATTATGTTGTAATATTAAAATGTATATATAATTTTATAATAATAACACAAATAATAATCATAGTAATAGTAGTCATAACAATGATATATCAGTAATAAATAATATAAGTTAAGAATAAGAATAAATGAACAATAACAAACAATCATTGCACAGTAGAAACTGCACAGTCCCACTGGTAGTGGACAGAGTTTCTGTGAGGGATTCAGCTGCCTCAGTCCATTCCTTTTGCACCACTTTTTTTGTTAAGTGTGTGAATTACCTTGTTTCTGCGTTCGTATGCATTAAAACACTCATGTACTACGCCTCAGATCAGCTGTGTTGTTCAGTGTTTAGTGTAAAAGGCCAAGCTTACCTCGGGGAAAACAATAGTTCCCAAACTTTTTTCACCTTGAGAACCAAAATATCCATTCCATGTTGTCTGGGGACCAAAATTTACAATGTACTCACTCCTCCACTTCCACTCTTCTACTCTGTTTTCACATGTTTCATGCTTTCCTTTCCTCTTCTAAATTACTTTTTTCCTATGGTTCCTTTTATGCCATTTTCATCTAATTGTGTGTTTAAAGTCATTTTCATCTGTGTCATTTGTACCATCTTCCTCTAGTTGCATCTTTTATATTGTTTTTGTCTTGTTGACCCTTATTCATCCTTCTCACCCTGTGTGTTTCATGTCATTTTCATCTCGTTCCATCCGTTACCTCTCAATTTTTCCAAAGAACATTCTTCCACTAATTTAGTTAGAAAATTTGTTCAGGCGTCATTTTTTATTTTTCTCTGACAAGTGGTGATGTAGTAAAAGCTGCTATAAAAATACCAATAAAAATATTGTATATATAGTGGTACACTGATACTGATGGGTGGAGCTGTTGGAAGTGACTGATGCCTCTGTGTTCTATACTAACATTTTGGGGGCAGTTTAAATAAAAACATTGGTATTTTCTAGAGCTGAAACAATTAATCAATTAATGTACTTGAAGTGATTAAGAAATGATTCCATTACAATTTTCCTAAATCAAAGCTTTGTTTTCTTAATTTCACTACTGCTTGGTTCCACTTTTGTGTTTCACACGAACGCTTATTGTGACGCACATGATGCTGGGATCAACACAAACAACACAAGAGATGAGGGCAACAACGCAGAAAATGTCTATATGCTCACTTTTGTTCATAGAAGCCATCACTTAACTCCTTTAAACTTTTATTCCTTCACACAAACATTAAAAATATTTGACTTTATTTTTTTCAGCTCTATGTTAGTTCCATTTTAAGTAGTCAGTAAGTTGAATACAAATATGTTGCAGACTGCAGTGCACATATTGTTTGTTGTTATTTGACTTGTTTGTTGCTGTCTATATCTATAGACATTTTTTTATATACTTAAACTTGTTATTTCTATATAGATATTTTTTACATATCCTTTTACTTTTATACTTCTTGTGGATGTTTCAATTGGTTCTGGAATAAAGGAGATGCTGTTTGTCATTTTCAGACATGTCTGTTTCACATTTTTAACTATTGTTTTCCCACCTATTTAAATAATAGTTTAATTTAATCGAATCAAAGAAAATAATCGATAGATTTATCAGTTACAAAAATAATGAACAGTTGCAGCTCTCTACCCGACCTTTAAGCCATTTCATTCTAACGAAATCATTTGAACCCTTCCATGTTACTTCATATTATATCAGTTTTTGACACATAAAAAAGTTTTTGAAATATCTGGTTTTGGCTGAGATTTATCATTTTTGCTTCTTCAAATGCCTTTACTTCACACCATTAGAAACTTTGACAAATATATAGCATGAAATGGGGTGTGATATGTGCAAGATTATATTTTAATTACAGAGCAGAAGGGAATACATTTGACCTCTCCCTCCTGATCGTGAAAATGCATGATTTATTCTAATGATTCAGCCCCTCATGCCAATCACATATTTTTATATGTACTTTTATACTTTTATTATTTATATCTAGATATTTTCTTATATATCTTTTTACTTTATCCTTTTACTATTTTTTTCACCTATTCAAATAATTGGTCAATCAAACTGACAAAAATAATCAATAGACCAATCAATGACATAAATAATCGATAGCTGCAGCTCTAGTATTTTCACTGAACTACTGTCCGTAATAACCTCAGAATCCTTTTTGCACCACTGTCCCACATCTTTAAGGCTTAAGTATTGTGGGCAGCTCTGGACTGAAATGGAAGAGTCCTTCCACTGTCCACTGTGATGAAGCCGACAAGCAGAGCAGGCCAATCTGTTTCAATGTAAACACAGCCCCAGAAAAGCACTGGAATGTCTGTTCAGTGGGAGCTGGAATATGAGGTCAGCCAAAGGCCAAGGCAGGTGGTATACATCAGAATCGAGGCTGACATCTCAGCATTAACTTATCCAAACAAGAGGCGGTGTGTTATCCTGCTGGCATTGTAGGAGGAGGAGATAGCACAGGAAGGAAGAGTGAAAAGAGAGAAGAAAGGGGGAGTACAAGAGCCAGGACAGACGGACAGAAACGAGGGGGAGTGGTCCTCCAATCCTCTGTCATCACTCCGTCTCGGTCCCACTGGGGAAAAAACACCAGTTAGCGAAGGAGGATAAACATAACATGGGACTTTGTGTCATTTCCAAGCCCTTGATCCTGTTCCTCTCACTCATCTGAAGAGTTTTAGGCTCAGATAACTCACTGCTACTTGAAGTAATTATGTGATTTAGTGTATTTATTTACTTGTGCTTATTGTGGTACATGTGTCCTTTGAACTTGAACTACTGGATATGAAGTTATATTCTACTGTACTCTATTGCACATTAATCTCTGTCTTCACATGTTTATTCTGCAGTTCTTAAATAGGCCATGTACTGGTGTCATTGAAGTTCATCACTGTTTATTATAGAGCTGCAGCTATCAGTTATTTTTGTAATTGATTAACTCATCAATTATTCATTTTGATTCGATTGAATGATTATTTGAATACACCCCCAAAAAAAACCCCAAAAACTGAAGCAGACATTTCTGAAAATGACAAATAACTTGTCCTTTATTCCAGAACCAGCTTAAACAACAACTAAAACAAATGTGAATGTAGAAGGATATATTTAAAAAAATCTAGCAAAAACAACAATAACAACAGTATAAAAGTATATATAAAAATATCTATAGATATAAACAACAACAAACAGGTCAAATGACATCTACAAACAATATGTGCACTGCAGTCTTCAACACATTTGGATCCAACTTACTAACAACTTAAGATTGAACTAACATACAACTGAAAAAAATAAAGACAAATAGGCTATTTGTAATGTTTGTGTGAAAGTTGAAGTTTAAAGGAGTAAGTGATCGTTCCAATGAAGAAAAGTGATATTTTCTGCCTTTTTGTCCTCTTCTCCTCTGAGCTACACTCTATATTGTTTGTATTGATCCCGGCATCATGTGCGTCATAATAAGCGTCCGTGTGAAACACAACAGAGGAACCATTGTTTAGCACAAAATTGCACAAAATTAAGGAAACAAAGCTTTGATTCAGGAAAATTATAATCAAATAATTTTGATTAAAAAGGTTATCTGTGCCACCACTTCCATGTAAAAAACAGATTCTCTGAATATATTACATCATTACTGGATTCAACACAAACTGTTTTCATAAGCTATTGCCTTCTAGTCAAGAATTTAACCCTTTCATGCATGAATTATAAGAGCCTTAATCAAGATTTTTTTTTTTCCTGAGTGTTTTTATTCCTCTAGGCATTAAAAAAACAAAGCGCCTGAAATTTTTATTATGAACCTATTTTTCATGGAGTTGCAAAAATGTCTACTCAGCTGGACACCATGCATTTAATTCTGAAACAAAGAAATGTGTTTACTGATATACTTTATGAAAACTATAAAATAAAAACATTTTTAACACAGCTAATCTGATGTTTTCTCACATTTTAACATACTCTAATACTAGTCATTACTCACTTCATGGAGATAATATGCAAAAAAAGCCTTTTTGTTTAAAAAAAACCCCTGTTAACTACAGTCTAATAACAATAACAAGCAATTGATTTACACTCAAACATCTTACTGCAGATCAGGTTTATCAAGAATAACAAAGTTACAGTAACGGTATGAATGGCATTGTATGAGATGAATGTCCATTGTGTTGGTTCATATGGAACTAAAACAGCAAAATCCATGAATATGCAAGATAACAGCTGGAGATCAGTGGTCCACTCTAGTGACCACTATGCATGAAAGGGTTAAGTCAGGAAAACTTGAGGTAAATGATAAAAAAAGATTGATATGTCAGTCTTTACGGTGGACCTCCGAACAATAGTTTTGAGTGCACAGAGACATTATAAATTATAAATTTATATGACAGGTCAACGAAACCCCTTGAAAATACAGAAAAACAAAGAAGATTTGACATGAATATTCTCACTAGCAACACCTGCAGTCAGAATAAAGCAAAGTGTCTTCATTTCCTGCACTCACTGACTGAACCACTCACCATCAGGCTCCTTTTTAAAGCTAAGGCCACTCACTGGTGTGTGAAATCCTGACCTTGTACCGAGAATCAGGAATTAAATAATCTTCTCATCCATGACAGTAATTTTGTGAGCAGTCTGCAAATCCTTGAGATTACAGACTCCCTGCTCACCACCACATCAAGACAGTTCACCATAAATGGAGACGTGGATTTGATAAACAGTAATTACAAGCCGCCCTGAGATGCCCTATTATGGAGACGTACATCAGGCTATTGTTGCTGCTGGCACATAATAGCAGGGTTTGTGGTACAGTATATTGGCCTTTTCAGGGCCAGCAGTCATTTTAGCTTTGGTTATTCTCCGATTTTTACTTAGTTTAACCTCAAAGCTTTGACATTTTTTTGCATTTTCAATTCCTGCTGTATACTTGGAATTAGTGGGATCTGATATGTATAAACACTAAGTACTGGTTTTTAATGTGAATTTGATCATTTTTGGATACTTGGTCTGTGTTACTGCAAAAATAAGCAGTTGTGGATCTCATGGTAGTTTTCAAATGAACCTGATTCAGAAATAAAGCTTTTCTATTTCCAACTAAACACACTCCTCTGTATCAATCTATCAAAGTATTTCAACCCATAAAGATGCATTTTTTTGTGGTGACTTCCAAATGGATTTTTCTCTACATTTAACCATTACCAATTGATTTATCACCTTTTTTTATATTATTATCCTTAGCATTTTTCCACTGAAAATCATGTATTTTCCTATATTTAATTTACTGACCATGTAGGTGTTCATAAAAGCTCAGAGTAAATTCAAAGGTTATATCAAAACAGAGTAAATTGAAAGAAACATTACTTTTTCAACAAAATATATCATTAATTCTACATTAAAACAAGCGTCTACAACTACTGTCATTCATCAAACTACATGAGTTCTTATGGCATTTGGCGTGCTATATGTACGCATTTTCAACCTTTCGCATGTTTTCAACGCCATTTGATTGCATGTCAATTTACGCCAAGATCTCCAGTTCATAAAACCCTAACCCCTAACCCTAACCCTCAGTGCATGATATTTGACGCAGTGTAAACATACATGCAGAACGCTTATAATGTGTACACATAACACATAAAAGTGGTGTGTACATTTACAAGAGTCATGATATCATGTTGGGATTAATGGTTAGAAGGTTATTAAACATTTTGGATCAGTAGATGCTTTGGGGTCTTTAAGGGTTAAAGATATTCCAGTTGTAATTACTATTACTTATTTATTATGCATTCCTTAAATACAGCAAGTTTAATTGTTTTAACACTCTTGAATATATTGGCAGAAATTTAGTCAGAACTAGTAAACGTTAATATGATTGACAGTAGTCAAAAGTTTAGAAACTCAAAGTGTTGCATCATGTTGCTTTTCTCAGCCTTTTCTTATAGATTTTATTTATAGAGTCAATGATTTGTAAGAGAGAATAAACTAACATTTGTCAATACCAGACCATGACAGAGCAAAATAAAACTGCAAACAAGGGAATACAGATAGGTCAGTATATCTTTTGGTAACTGGATTTTCTTTTCAGAAACAAGAGAAAAACTAGTGGTTAAGTGATTTTTGTTTTAAAATAGGAGAATTCAAATTGAATTTCAAGGCATTTTTCTTTTTCAGTGTCAAAACAGATAAACCAAATTTAAAAAAAAAAAACAGATCGATTTTCATTTTCTCTTTCTAATAACAAAAAATAAAGTTACTACCTGACAGAAATGGAAAAACAGACCAAAAGCAAAAAAATTTTTTTTTCACTCTCTGAGACCGGATGTTGTCATTTTCAAGGAAAGAGCTAATACCTACACAAAGATTCTTACGAACAATAGGTTCATATGAATCTTCCAGTTCGTACGAAATCTGGAGTTCGTAGACATTTGTGGAGGGAGCATTAGTTTCTTATGGCTGTCTTACGATGTTGGTGTGGCTGCCATTCAATTCACAAGAACAACTTGAGGCCTTCATGAGAAAATTTCCTGATTCTTTGTCGTATGAAGACCGTGCAGTTGTCACATTCTTCATAAGGCTGCCTTGGAACCTTCCTATGATGGCAATGCCCACAACACTGAAACTTCTACAGCTACAGCTGCAAGATGAAGAAGAGGAAGATCAAGTGGTTGTGGCTGCTGTTTTGGTCAGCAGCAGCAGAAGGTCCATGCAGAATACGGTGATGATTGACCACTGTTTTCAGACATTAAGCTCCTTAAAACTGGGGTTGTTGTGATTTTTGCAGAGGTGAAAGTGGGCATGACAAGAGATGTCCACATGAACTTTGGTGATGATTGATCACTGTTCTCGGGCATTAAGCTATGTTAAGCTTTTCTTTTTTTACGTTAAGCGTTTTAGAAGGTCCCTCTTCTTCTGCTGCTGCCGGACCAAAACAGTGGCTACAACTGCTTGAGCTTCCTTATATACTAATCCAAACATTCTGAAAAGACATATGATCTTCCTACCAACAACTTGAGAGTGCCGTGAGTTGCACATAGGGGTACCGTACGGCCACCTTACGACAAAAAAATTCATAAAGTGGCCGTAAGTATGACGTAGGAAGGTCCCAAGGCATGGAGAGCTGTCAAACTGTATTATCCAACTTCACATCTACAATACAATGGACACTTACACTTCACTCTTACACTCATTATCTTACTAAAGTCTTACTAACAAAAACTCGCAGAATCCACAGGTGTATAGAAGTAAATGCAGATTCAACAATTATTATTAAAAGCAAAAAAGGTTACATCAACACTGTAACTGTTAGTATTTAAACATTAACCTTACACACGTGTTTGGTGCATAAAAACTAAAACCAGACTTTTCTGATTCAGAATAAACCAGTGTAGAGTTCTGTGGTCTGGTCCAGATGTTGTACAATGAGGTGAGTCTCCAATAAGAGATTTACAGATGAAAAGAAAACCGAATACAATTATGAGCACCAAATGGATCTCCAGCAATAAATTTTAGGGTAGAATGATAAACTGAGCCCAGAGTTTTTAGGGTTTTTCAGGAACCATTACACTGAACCAAAGTATTTCTCAAAATGAGAGCGAAGACCAGTTCTGACCAGTTTATGCATAAATGTTACATATTACATTTTTCAAATGTTAAATCTTATTAAATGGACGGCTATTCATGAATAAACTTTGGCAGACACATAAAATAACTGCACTTTCTAAGTTGTTTCTTCATTTTTAGTAGGGGACAACTAGACTGAGACCTATAACTCTGGACATTATATTTTCATTTTCATAATGGAAATACTCTTATCTACCCTGAGTGATGTACAGAAACAGCAGTAAATACATGTATGTAAGCCATGTCTTCTCTTCAGCAGGTTTTTGCAGCAGGTGTTCATCCCGTCTCTTAAATGTCTTTCTTCTCCTCATGACCTGAGTCACCTTGACCCGGCTGACTGCAGCTGCCACAGCGGCTGCACCAATTACCTTCAATGGGCCTTTTGTTTTATTATATCAGCACTATTTAAAACAATACTCGGATTTATTAAATACCCTATACTTTGATCCCCTCCCACACATATCTCATTGACACACATCGTTCCTTGCTAAGGTCATCTGAACAGTCTGAAGAACCCACTGGATTTGTTCAACTCTTCTTCTGCACTTAGACTCCCTACCTTGTATGTCAATGGGATGTTTCTGGATAAATAAAAGTACAAAACCAGACCCCAGGTTAACGTGTCTTATCTAATGTTCGAATAAAACCATGTTGTATGCATGTTACTGTGTTTCAGGAAAGTTGCACTGGAAAAGTTGGAGAACTTTTGGCTCACGCTTACGTCTGATTGTCTCAACTGGAACATCTTCCATTGCCCCTAAAACTCCACCAGAAACTCAGTCTGTTGCATTTTTGATAAGAGATGAGCCCAGAAAACAGCGGGCGGTATCTAAATTATGCAACTGTTCACATCCTCTTAGGGGAAAAAGTAGAGTTGGGGTGAGTTGTCGAAGAGAACGAGCCATGACAGGCCTGTGCATGGGGGGTGGTGACCATGCATTATGGATGGTGCTAAGTACGCCTCAGCTGGAGGAGCTGAGTGGAGGTGATGGAGGGCGATGGGGGAACGACAAACCATTGGCCGCCCGCGGGTAATGCACTTCACTTTACTCCCCCAAATACATCCCCCGTCCCTCAGTTACTGTCCCCGCCTTTCAACACAGCACCTGCCACGGCCCCAAAATATTCAACTGAAGTACAGAGGATCCACTTCCCCAAATAAAACTCATGTGCAGAGGATGAATAATGGACTGGGTCGATTATCAAAGTGATTTAGATGTGGTCTTTAGATCACTTTCATTTTAAAATCAGCCCATTTTAGTTTGGATGTTTTAAAACTTTCATCAGATCAGTATAGTTTAGGCGTTTAGGCTTTCTCAATACTCTTTGAAAGTATCTTACACAAAGAGGAAACTTATAGCACTCAGCATGAAGAGGCTTTTCTCTTCTGGCCAGATTTAATATAGATCCAGACTAAAAAAAACCTCACGTGTATTTTTATTGTTTTTGAGGTTTTAAGGAGTAAGCAGGATACTGAGAACATCTGCATGGAAGTAAATAAAAGACATTACAAGCATCCCAATTAAATTAATACATACATTATCTGACATTATCAGTATTTCATTATTTTTTAAATACATTCATAGAAAAGACTGCTAGATCAAAACGTTTTGTTTTGTTCCTTTCTGCAATGTGTTTATTATTCCTGCTCAAAAATAGAGATACAGCACAAATTTTTAGACTGAAGAATGTTTTTAAAAAATGAGTGTTTCTCTGCTTTTTGAACATCTTCCTTTTGCTTAAGAACTACAATGAGCTTTTATGTTACTTCCTCTCCAATGGAATGTGTGTTAAAAAAAAATGAGTTTGTCTTCCTGTCTAATAGAGATAATGTTTTGTAATGTATTATTTCCACATTCAGGTCAGTGGAAATTTACGATCACCGGGCACTGAGGTTAGTTTATAAAATATTTATTAAACGAGCAGAACTACTTGTGTCATATTTTAACTAACTGCCAAAAGTGTTCTTTCCTGCCTTCTATTAAAGGTAAAAATCTATGATCAGATATTAAAGCACCATAATCTATAACAGTTACAAAATGGATTCCTCCCAAAGTGACAAAATGTCCCATGATCCTCTGGCTTTCTCTTTGCTGCTCGGCTGCAGGGAACTCCCTCTGGAAACCTATTCAGCCAAGTCCTCCAACCAAGTTTAATATTTGATGAAATTAGTTCTGCTCACTGCTTTTGTACTCTTGCTTCTGCTGAATGCCTTGCAGCACTAAAATGTAAATCTGCAAACCTGAATATGCCTTTTGGTTAATGGTTGGTGTAATTTATGTGCAATGAGTGACAATTTAAAGCCACTGGTGGTGGAAATTCTAGAAAATGTTGATTTAAGCAGTAAACTTATTGTCATACAAATTAGTTACATTGTTATTGGGATATATGTATTCACTAACCTTTAAAAGAGCTTTAACATGTGAGACTATAGACATGTCTGCTTACATGCATATTATGCAGTCATGTGTGATTTTGTCACATACAAGAGGAGTGAAAATCAGAGTAAAACGTCCCCACGTTCGAGGGGTTCAAGGCAGGTTTTCATCCAAATGTGTTGAAAATGGTAAATAAATTATCAGAAAACATCCCAAAGAAATATACGTTTATCCACTCATTATTGTTATGTGAATATCGAAAGCTGGTTCTTCATCATCATGATTTATAACAATGACAGTTCGATGTAACATATGACCTGAGTTGCTAACTGAGGAGATGACAGTAAGAAGCACCTGACAAAAAAAATTGAAGCTACTTTAGTTTTTGGTTCTTGAACCAAACTGAACCAGTTGGTCACATAATGTTTCAAACTTTTCCACAGTTTGTTAAAGGCTTTGTGTTTCTGCATCTTTTCATAGATGGTGACATTTTCCATTATTGTTTCCACCTAATATGACATTTATATTCTTCACATAAGTATTTCAACTAAATGTGTTTCCACTGCACTTATTCACATTTATTGCTAAACCTGCTTTTCCAACCTCTACTGACTTATTTGTTATATTCATGTTTAAGTTTTCCTCCCCTTAATTTTCAGTTTTTCCAATCAAATTTTGCAGTGCACAAATTGAAAATGCAAATGAAAATAGATGGATGGGAACACACCTACAGAGATGTGAGGTCCCGAGAAACAAGATATGTTTTTCATCCCATTGGAATTATGCTGTCTCATATGACCTTCGGCAGTTTAAAGGATAAATGTAAAACGTTTTTGCTATTTTTTGAAACTGAGAAAGTGTTGTACTAAAACTGGTGAAATCCACAGAGCTTACAGTCATGGAAATGTTGTCCTTGTGACTTCCTCTCCATGATCTGTTCAGAGTTGCTGAAGATGTGTCTGCAGCTTCAACATGACCAGATGTTTTCACTTTGCTTTTGAAGACTGAGCTGAAATGCCAACATAAAAACAATGTGATATTTTAGAGTTAGTGACATGTTTCACATGTGATGAGAGCTAAAGTCCACTGAGCAGTTTCACATCAAATTAAATGTTAACCCACTACCTTTCCCAAAGAAATGGAAGTCTCTTAACTTGTAAAATTATGTTCTAAATTCAACATGTGTAAATGGTGCCACAATTCAAACAAGATCTAGACATTGTTCAAATTGTTCTGATTTTTTCTTTAGTTAGACCCCACTGAGATCAGAGGATGGTGGGGTGGGACCTCAGTTCTCTATAATAATATAATATATTTATATAAATTATTTGTGTATCTGCCGTGTGAGGCTAATGCTGCATGAAATCAGCTCTAGACCACCTAATGGGACTGATTTAAAAGATTTTAGAAAAGAAAACCAATCAGGACCAAGACTATAGGTTACAAGACTGGTCAATGATTTACCAAAATAAGACATATGTCTGTTCCCGTCCATCTGAGTTTATTCAGAGTTTCAATTTGTGCATCGTAAAAATACCAAGGTAGAAACACATACAAGTTGGGAAAAAACACTGCCAAAACAAGCTTTATCCTTGGGCAATTTGGCAAATAAAAAAAGGTAAAAAATCAAATAAGTGATGCTGAAACAGAATTGGGAAATAATTATCTGTATGTTCATGTTTGTACCAATAACATGACTACAGCATTCACTGAATTTATACAAGATACAAGCAAAGATGTCATTTTGATGTAAAACAGCAAAAAAAAAAAAAAAAAAAAAAAAACATAACCATGTGTGAACAGAAACTAATCCAGACCTAATATGATCCAGATCTTTATAAACCAGTTCCTAATGCTCCTAATCACTGTAAATGTGCATCTAGGAGATGGGGGTTTTTTCTGTATAATTTCCAAAACTTGACCTCTTAAATACACATGGATGGAAAATAAGTGAAGCAGTAAACAAAAATTCATAAATAAAAATTAGCCAGAGCAAAGATTTTTGACGTCACAGACTGTAGTGTTTTTTATCCAGGTGGGTTCAGATCCTCATGGGTTGTAATTAATCAGTAAAGCCATGTTCTAGTCTCAGTTTCAGTATGAGTGTGAAGTGTAAAAGCCCAGTGTTTATTTGGATGACTTTGATTTAGTGGCTCTGAGTGGAACTGAACTATGTCCTGCCACTATTAACTGCCTTGTTATTGTCTGTTAGATGAGAGCCATGCCTGGGATCTGTGGAGCAGAGGGTGAACAGGAGAATGTGCCTTTAACATGTGTTTGGACTGGAGTCTGCTGATTGATGCTCTGAGAGATTCACCTACCAACCCCACAGAGGCCTCAGTCAAACGACAACTGCACTACTCCTACATTTTTCTATGCACATCAGTCTGTCTATGAATCTATCCGCTCGCATTAGTTCCGGTTTCATCCTCTTCAGTATGACAGGAGTCCTCATCACTCTACAGAGAAAAAGACCATAGTTTTTATCCAAAATCTAAATATATTACAATCTAATGTGCCAAGAACAGGGGAAATTGAAAAGTAGCCTTTAAGACAGTGTTTTTCAACCCTGGGGTTGGGACCCCACATGGGGTCACCTGGAATTCAAATGGGGTCACCTGAAATTTCTTGTAATTGATAAAAATAAATAAAAAAAAAAAGTAGTAATAAAAATATATTGTGAGTAGAGTGAGACAATCCCAATCCATAAAGACACGACAAACTCTGAGTCTGAAACTGCAGCACTGTGGTTCTGTTTATGTGTCAAATGTTCATTGTGGTCAGTTTCAGATGCTGCAGCTCTTTCATAATTCATAGTTTGAATTCTTGTTTGTTCAGTATTCATTGTCCTCCTTGTAAATCACAGCTGGACTGACTGTACATATCCTGACCAAGGAAAATCCAATTCTCCCTTTGTGCAGTAATCTACACCTGGACTTACTGCCTCTGTCCATAATAATATACATTATATAGACTAAATGTCCTCTAAAATTAACATTTATTTGCAACATAGTATAGCAAAATATTACATGACCAAAAACAAATTAATTTTAGCAAAAAAAAAGTCTCAGTTTTGAATGTCTGGGGTCGGCAGAAATTTATGATGTTAAAATGGGGTCACAAGCCAAAAATGGCTGGGTACCACTGCTTTAAGAGTTTGATTTTTTTTTTTATTTACATCCCCTTTAAGTACTAAATATTAAAAATAGTAGCTACTCAATTGTTCAAATTACATAAAATACAAAATGATGACAAAATATTACAAAACACAATATATAACACCACTACATACAACAACACCATCCCTACACATGGGGCGGCCATGGCTCAGGAGGTAGAGTGGTTCGAATCCCGCTCTGTCCTAGTCATGTGTATGAATGCGTATGAATGAGTGTGAATGTGTGAGCAAATGAATAATGGGTCAATAATGTAAAGCACTTTGGGTGCCTTGAGCTTGGGTGCTATAGAAATCTAATACATTATTATTATTATTATTATTATTATTATTATTATTATTATTATAAACTTAATCCACAGGTGTCAAACATGCGGCCCGGGGGCCAAATCTGGCCTGCCAAAGGTTCCATTCCGGCCCGCACGATGAGAGTGCAAAAATTAACCTGAACAGTCAAGGTTGTCAAAATCATTGTGGTTCAGGTTCCACATACAGACCAATGTGATCTCCAGTAAAAATAACAACACAATAACCCATAAATAAAGACAACTACAAATTTTCTTTGTGAAAAATGATGTGGAAAAATTTAAGTGAAAAAACATAACATTACACTGTGAAAATAATTACATTTACAAAATTATTCTTTCACAATAAAATGCAAATAAATACATGAATAAAAACTGAGATTAACAACCCTAAATGTGCAATTTGAACAATATTCTGCCTGTTCCTAAATGTTTTGTGCATTAATGGATCCACTGTAATCTGCAGTTGTGTTAATAAGAGATGTAATATTGTAGAAATTGTTCAAATTTTAGTTCCAAACTCCAAAATGTTAACAATATTCTGCCTGTTACCAAATGTTTATGTGACATTGTGTGTAATGCACATGTATAAATAATAAGCCGAGGCATAATACTGTTAAAATTACACAAATTTTTCAAATGAAATTTCTGTTTTTTCAGGTTATTCACATCTTTTCTGTAAAATGTAAATATTTTCACAATGTAACTGTTTTTTTTTGTACTAAAACAAAAAGGAAAGACTTGGATTTGTCATTATTTACAGGTTATTAAGTCATTATTTTACTGGTCTGGTCCGCTTGAGATCAAATTGGGCTAAATATGCAACTGAACCAAAATAAGTTTGACAGCCGTGACTTAACCCATAAAGACCCAAACATCCACCATCGACCAAATGTGCTGATTTAAAATGTTCAATAACTGTTGATCCACTAAGCCTATTAATACATGTAAATAACTGGTGTAAAATAGTTTGTCATCTTTTCATGGTCATCAGATATGACCCATTTGGACGTTCAGAGGCTCCGTACTGAACATGGAAACACCGTCATCATCTACAGCATTGATTCACCAGTAAAACCTATGGAGTTGGATCAATGACAGTGGATGGAGACACTTGTTCTATATTCAGTTCATAATATATTTTGCGGAAAGGTCACTTTCTCCTAATTTTTTTCTGTTTTGATATGATAACCTTTGAATTTACTCGGAGACTTTATGAACATCTACGTGGTCTGTAAATTAAAGAAAGGAAAATATCTGATTTTCACAGAAGATGATAATATTATAATAAATTGTGATAAATCACTTGGGAAAGACAAAAGTTGAGACAAAAATGGGTCTTTAAGGGTCAATGTGTATGATTGCTCATCGCATCCTCATCTGTATTAAGTGAATAAATAAATGCTTTAACTCAAAATAAATGTGGAATTGGTAGTTTTCCATATCCTTATCACAATATCAAGAACAGAGGAAAAAAAGGCGTTTATTGTTGATTACTATATGGGCAATACATTTTAGCTTCTTACTAAAATGTGTTCTATTCATAGGCTTTAGATATCTGGTGGACTGAGAAATTGGTTTCTGAACTGCCATTTTTAAGGCTGTCGTCTGCATATATATATATATATATATATATATATATATATATATATATATATATATATATATATATATGTATATATATATATATATATATATAAACACAGGGTGGGGAAGTAAAATTTACAGTGAACATTTAGTTGTTTTTTCTCAGCAGGCACTACGTCAATTGTTTTGAAACCAAACATATACTGATGTCATAATCATACCTAACACTATTATCCATACCCTTTCAGAAACTTTTGCCCATATGAGTAATCAGGAAAGCAAACGTCAAAGAGTGTGTGATTTGCTGAATGCACTCGTCACACCAAAGGAGATTTCAAAAATAGTTGGAGTGTCCATAAAGACTGTTTATAATGGAAAGAAGAGAATGACTATGAGCAAAACTATTACCAGAAAGTCTGGAAGATACTATTAAAGAAGAATGGGAGAAGTTGTCACCCAAATATTTGAGGAACACTTGTGCAAGTTTCAGGAAGCGTGTGAAGGCAGTTATTGAGAAAGAAGGAGGACACATAGAATAAAAACATTTTCTATTATGTCAGTTTTCTTGTGGCAAATAAATTCTCATGACTTTCAATAAACTAATTGGTCATACACTGTCTTTCAATCCTTGCCTCAAAATATTGTAAATTTTGCTTCCCCACCCTGTATATATATATATATATATATATATATATATATATATATATATATATATATATATATATATATATATATATATATATATATATATATATATATATACACACACATACACATATATATATATATATATATATATATACACACACATATATATATATATATATATACATATATATATATATATACACACATATACATATATATATATATATATATATATATATATATATATATATATATATATATATATATATATATATACATATACATATATATATATATATATATATATATATATATATATATATACACACACATACATACATACATACATACATACATATATATATATATATATACATATATATATATATATGTCAGAAATTACTCCAGAATTTTGCCTCAAAGGGGGCAAATCTGCAGTATGAAGGACCATGGGTGCGCTAACATTAAATGTTACTTCATCAGGCACTGCATAATATACAGTAAGTCATGTTTTTTTAGCTTTTCAACAAAAGAAGACAAATTTCCCCTTTGTTGATCTGTCTTTGGCGGCCAAAGACATTGGTCATTGAATGTCCTTAGTTTCTACCAAGTTTCACAAAATCCTGCTGTAAGACTTTGTTCACTTTTGCTTCGTATCAGCAACCAAACAACAGTGATTGGCTGAAAATTTTAACGTACCTCTTCTGTGCCTCCTACCATTCCTCATTTCGCAGAAGCAGCAGCTAGCAAAACTGGATTTTCAAGAAAGTAAAAATATCTTTGGGAAATGAGTCTAGAAATTTAATCTAATGAAAATATATGTACCTTTGGCTTAAGAAGACATTGTAATTAATACCTAAACAGTTAGATCAATGATTTGTATAATCTCCCAGAGAAGGAACAGGATACTTTTCCTTATTTTAAGATGATATTACAATCTAAGTGTATTTTACATAATAGGTTTGTAATAAGCATAGCTTGCTAAAATTCTCTTTCTTCTGTTGCATTGGCTATACTAATCTTGGCTTTTCTTTTTTCTTAATAAAACTCTGATATTATTTCTTGTTATATTAGAGTATTTGCCATCTTTGTATTAGAATGGTTTTTGCAGTTGATATCTGCATGTTGTTGACCTCTTATTGTCAGCAGTTTGCAGTAGTGATGTATTTTGTGGTTTCTAGACATAAGCTTAGTTCACTTGTCTTTTTATTCTTTCAGACTAACTTTTCCTCAAAATTCCTCAGAATGTTACAGGAAATTTATCACAGTTGTATTTTGTGATTTATTTATTGACATTTAATGAGTCTGAGGCTTATTGAGAAATACGAGTCTATGAATCTGAATGAACAGAAGAAAAAGAATTATTGGAAAAACAACTGTGATACATAGAGGTATACCATAAAGCCATAATGTTTGTGTTGATAAAAGTATTACAAATACACACTTCTAATAAGTGGAAGTAACCATGTTACACTCCGAGATTTCTTCCCTTGAAAAATACTTAAGATAATTTATCAACAGCTGGACTGTTTTTATTGAGTTGAAGCCTTTCTTTAGACATGCAATGAAACTGAGCATTTTCCTGTATTTCAGTTTGTGTTAATCTGACTTCACATTGTTACACAACAGTTAAAACGTCTGTGTTTATGAGTGGGAGTTTACATACCACAGATGCTGCCTGAAAACAGAACTGACTACATTCACAACTGAGCAAAAAGTGTCCAAATATACATTGACATTTGCTGCATTTGGAGTGAACAGAAAGTGCCTGCAGGCGAAGGGCGTTGCAAGCAGTGGCCGGGCTGATTCTTATCAAAAGGCCTTCCTGTCTTTGAAAACCCTGGGCTAGTCCAGTATCTACAGGCCTAGGCACACTTTCCTCATAATGGGCTTAGATATTACAGCTCCATGCAAACACAATAACAAAATACTGGATGAAAATGACCTTACAGCCTTTTTCAGTCGGTCTCGGGAGAGATTCCAGTTTATCAAGTGCATTTAGTTTATACACAGATCAGGGATCTTGGATTGAGGAAGCAACAAAGTGTTTCAGTTAAACATTTATTTCCTATGTCTGACGGTTTAGCTTTACTTGTTGCCTCCACCAAGAATCTTGATGTTGATCGGTTTGTTGGTTTTTACAGTGTTTGTTTTAGCTGCAGATTCAACTCCAGGTGGATTTTATGATTACACTACCTCAAATTAAAGTAAAATATACACGTTATCCAGAAAAAATTGTTTACAGTCTCATGCGTTTTGTAACAAAGCCATTTTCAAAATGGTGCATCTAGATCAGGGGTTTCAAACATGCAGCCCGGGGGCCAAATGTGGCCTGTGGGATGTTTTTGTAAAGTTAAAAATTCCACAGTCTTGAACTGAATTAAGCAAAAAAAAAAAAAAAAGCTTGAATTAAGGAAAAAATGTTGAATTAAGCAAAAAAAAAAAAAAATCTTGAATTAAGTAAAAAAAAATCTTGAATTAAGCCAAAAAAAAATCTTGAATTAAGCAAAAAAAAATATTAAATTTAGCAAAAAATCTTGACTTAAGCAAAAAATCTTGAATTAACAAGTTCAAATTTTTGTCTTTGTTTTAGTGCAAAAAATAACATTAAATTATGAAAATATTTACATTTACAAACTATCCTGTAACAATAAAATGTGAATAACCTGAACAAATATGAACAACCTGAAATTTCTAAAGAAAAGTAAGCACAATTTTAACAATATTCTGCCTGTTACTGTAGTGTTTAGTGTCTTTATAGATCTGATCCATAATGCACATGTAGAAATGATAAGTTGAGGCAGAATATTGTTAAATTTGCGCTTATTTTTCTTAAGAAATGTCAGTTTTTTCAGGTTATTCACACCTTTTTTGTTTAGATAGTTTGTAAAAGTAAGTATTTCATAATTTAATGTTTTTTTTCCTTTACACTAAAACAAATGAGTTTGAGAGCCCTGATCTAGATTCTTTTACGTCAAACAATCATTTCCATCAAAATAGAAAGTCAATCATTTTTATTCCAGGAGGATTTCTCTGCTAATAAGAAGGTATAGAAGGTCTGACGTCTGCATGTCGGGCTTTTATTGACAAGTCTGTATGACAGCTGACCTACTGACCTTCTGTTAATTTAATAAAATGCGGTGTTTTCTGACTGACAGCTAATCTGTAGCTGTTGTTAAAGGGCTACACTAAAAACATGAAAAACAACTTTGTTTTGTAGAGATTTTTTTTTTTTTTTTTTACCATTTTACAGCATCAGTACACTTCCCTTTAGTATTAGCTAATCCATGACTGATTGTTCTGACCACTCAAGCTCAAGTATGTCCTAATATGGTAACTTACAGTTCCAAAAAGGGAGGTTAAAAAAAAAAAGTATGAAGGTGAAAATCAGTACAGGACAGTATAGACAGTATAGCCATCACCAACTTTGAACAGATCGTTTGAACAGACATGATGACATCTCAGTGTTTCCAACTCCTCAGTAAGGAAAGTATCTATTGTTTCTCCTAAAAGTCACTAGAGGTTGCTAAATGACATCATCACCTAATCTGCATAATTGTAAATGTGCATGTAGGAGAGAGGAATAACATTGTATTAGAGACAACAAATGAGTATAAAAAACCCCTAAATATTTTTAGAACTAAATTGAACTATAATTTGTCAATTCTTCTTTTTTCCAATTCTCCTCCTTTTCCAGGCTTGGGGACCGGCTAAAGTGACCCAAAAGAGATACTCTGGAGGAGCTTTTTAAGTTAGTTAGTTATTTATGTGTTTGTTTTGGTTTTATCTTAATTTTCTTCAGTTTGATTTGGTTTTTAACCTTACGGTCCACTCAGGAGCCTACAACAAGTAACGGTAAAACGTGAACATTTTTAACTATAATATTTGTCATTTTCAGTCTACATTAACAATTTAAATGAATGGAAAAGACACAATAGAGAAAACTGTCAGTGTCAATGAGAGTGATTTATATTCAGTGCAGTGATTTGTTTTAGACAAACAACAATGTGTTTTCACATCAGAGACACCAAAAGTCTCCAATAACACCAGAAAAAGTTGACAGATTTGTCTCTAGAGGGGTCTGAAAAATCCGTAAATATACCACCAAAGTGTCTAAGTTGGAAACACTGACTTTTACAGCTAGGCAGACAGACCGTGTGTTTTTCTGACTGTGACAGAGAAAATCATTTGTGTTAGAGGGAAAATGTGTGTGTTTTAGTGTTTGAGTCACTTTTCAAAAGTTGCCAAAAGTTTCCAAACAAATTTTAATAGTAGCTAACTTTGTTGCAAGGTAATTTTTGAAAAAAAAGAAGTTGCTAGGGTAGTCTGAAAAGTTGCAAAACCTAGCAACAAAAGTGTTAAGTTGGCATCAGTCTCATCGTCTGATCCTTTACTTGTTAAATTATATTTTAAAGCAATAA
This sequence comes from Sphaeramia orbicularis, assembly GCF_902148855.1. NCBI lineage: Eukaryota > Metazoa > Chordata > Actinopteri > Kurtiformes > Apogonidae > Sphaeramia > Sphaeramia orbicularis. Next base: position 4,117,558 of record NC_043959.1, read on the forward strand.
ACATCATATGTGTAAATGATGCTATAAACCAAACAGAGAAAACTGCAATTGCAAAAAGTACTAACAGCAATACAATATTTCTCTTAAATAAGGTTTCATGGAGCATATCCTGAAGAGGTATGACTTCAGCTCTATAGAATGATTGCAAACTACTGGCTTCTTAACAGCAGTTCAAATAGCAGTGGGTGACATCATAGTTCCTCTTCCACTAATTATAAACACAGCAAACATGCTTCTTTTCCCACTATAATATTAAACAAGCTTAAAAGTAAGCAGAGCTAACTCATACTCCTACAACACTTCGCCCCTCCTGCTCACTGATACCCTGCCTACCCAGGGAGTCTTAACTTTCAATCTTTTCAAAAACTTTTCAAAAATTTGTAAAAAATCCAAAAATTGAAATTTAGCCATCACTGTACACCGCAAATCTCCTCATGGTAAAGAACATGTGTGTCAAATTTGAAAAGCATTGGGTGAATAGTGTCAGAGAAATCGGATGGAGAAAAATCTCCGATTGACGGACGGACGCCCTCTGGGCGGGCGGGGGTATAAAAAGGACCGCAGCACTTATCAGAGGTTCCAAATGAAACAAATTGGACCAGAATGATTGGAAAAATCTATTCACTTGGTATTTTGAGACAGAAGTTCAATGTAAAACTTCAGGAGGCAGGGCTTTTTGGAGCAGCACCTAGTGGCCTTCACTGGTATTACAATGTTAAGATACTTTCACATTGGCTTCATTTGAAGCCAGTCTGCATGCCACTGAATTTAAACAAACACTCTAGTGATTGTTTACCAGAACTGTTTAGCGTTTGAACACTGTAATGGTGTGTGACGTCTTCCTGTTGTGACTTGCACCTTGGAGTTTCATCACAGTTCACCTCCATCCCCAAACACTGTCCTTTATTCCTTCTCTTTTGCACAATTATCTTGTTTTCCTTTGTCTCCTGCATTTTGCCTTTTCCCACCCACTCAACATCCCCCTGAGAAGCTGGCAGCAGAGTTTCAGACCTGACCCCCACCCACCCACCACCACCACCACCAACCATTGCAAGCTGGGAATCTGCTGCCCTTTGATTTAAATAGCATAACCCTCTGTGTCCCATATCCATACACAAACAGGAAGTCCAGACCTTATTGCTGAGGGAGGATGTTGCAAAAGTGTTTATTTTTACTGTAAGTTTACAGTTGCTTCATAATTAATGCTAAAACACCTCTGAAATATTAAAAATATCACTTAGTTTGTTGCTTCAGTATTTAAAATTGAGTTAAAATGTCTTTCAGTAGCAGCTTTGAACATTTCACATGACTCTGTGCATCAGGAATGTGATTTAGATGCTTTTTTTTAAACATGTTTTTCCAATGTTGAGGAAAATCTCAGTGGAATTTCAGTTTTATCTGCTAGTTTCACTTCATGAGAAAATGACTATTTAAATGGTCCCACTGGATCATTTCCTCTGGTTAGGAATGCCCAAAGTGGTGGGAGTGTTTCCCTGTAAATACTCTGATACTAAGTCTTTTTTAGAGACTTTATAGGATCAGCTCAACTTTTCTTCTGTCTTTTCAGATCCTGCAAAGTGTGTGTGTGTCTGTAATATTGTCAGACTGCCAGAGAGAAAAAAAAGAAAGGTTTGTTTTTATATCTGAGTTGCAAACAAAATCTAACACAGTCTCGCAGTAGTCTCCTGCTCTGGCAAATCTATCAGAACATTTTTGTAGCTCATAGTTTTGTTTTCTGCTTCGTATGAAACAATAAACACACTCACCACTGGCACAGACTTTGTTGTCACTGTTGAAAACATAACAGTCCTGAGATCCAAAAGTTGTGGAGGCAATGAACTGAGGTTACCGTGTTTGGCAAAAGCTAGAAAGGCGAATGACAGATGGAATACATTTTTGCCAAGAACCAAGAGATGCAGACGAGACTTTTTTCTTCACAAATGATTAACAGTGATGTGCAAAACACAAACACAGCTTGCCTGCGTTCGATGGTTTACATCATCAGTGTCATTGAAAAAAAAGAAAAAAAAAATCACCTAAAAGTCAGGAAAGCTGTGAACCATTTCTCAGTCTTTTCTCACAATTAACCACTTACAGGCATGACTGCATCAACAGATGTCAACACCGCGGTCACTTGTGTGCATCTGGTCTGACAGAAAGAAAATGTTTTGTTCTGGATGATGTGCAAAGGGTCTAACTCCCAGTTTAGTTGATTAAGAGCTTGTTGAAGCGTTGTATATTATTGTCTAATTCTATTATGATGGTCTGGGGGCTGTGATACATTCTAATGGGCATAGGGGTACAAATAAAGTAACTTAAAATCATTTTGCTGTGTATAAAGTGGCATAAGAACTACCTCTAAAACTTGGCCCTACAAACATAGTGTTAAATTCCTATCATCCTTTGTTGACGTGTTATAAGTGCAATTAATAACAGTAATGACAGCTCTCACCTATTTTAATGGAACCAGTGAATCACCTCACTCAGAGAGCAGAACAGAGCTTTCACAACTACAATACAGACAGTTCTGCAGTTTTTTTCTTTGTCACAAGCAAACATCTGGCACAATCGGTTTACATTCTAACCAGACCACATTTTTTTCATCCAAACTTAATTTTCTGCAGAACTTTAACTACAGCAATTTTGATATATTTCCATCTAGCACCTGTATTGCTATGAGCTAACATCATAAACTCTATTTAATTAGTCGACAAAGATACCGTGACGTCACCCATTGGTTTCCCAACTGCGCTTTTGAAGCCAGTAGTTTGTGTTTTTGTCATCTCCGTGTTGGCTTTTTGGAGCTGGAAGTGACCATATATTTGGAAAAAAGGGGCACAGTGATGTAAGTGTAACCTATAAACCACAACTACAGTGGAGCTGTAGAAAAAATGTGCTTTATTAAAAAGCACAACCTCTGTCAGGTGCAACAAGCTGTCAATCAAAACCCAGTACGGTAGGCATGAAAATCACTGAACATGAGATCTTATTAATAGAGGAAAATTTTAAAGATAGACCAGAACACTTATTAGAAGGTTCAAATACAATGAATGACACCAGTATGACTCCTGAAAATAATCACTGGCAGTCAATGGTATTACAACTTTAACACACTTCCATATGGGCTTCATTTTGGCGCTAAAGTCCTTGCGTTTGCGCAACAGACAAAGAAGTAGCTATAGGCTACCACTTAACAAGACAAATGGACATGAGATGAAGTAAATGGTTTGTCCATTATTTCTATATTATAATATTACGTAAAAGTTGGCTACATTGAGGTTCATGAACGCTTGTATGCTTTGTACAGTTTGTGTTGGAGTCTGTTTTGTATTAGGAGCTAATTATTTCTTGACAACAGTTATTAACTCAATTCTTAAAAGTTTTGGTTATCTGATATGATGATAATTTAGTGTACACTCATTTCTGTGTAGAGGTTGTTTTTTTTCCCAGAAAAAATTTCCCTATATGTAAATTTTTTCTGGCTCTCTCTACTGCTTTTCTATAGCAGTTACACTGTGCAGTTTAGTAACATTGGCTTAGTAATGCATTTAGCTAACATCAACAAACATCCACGATGACGCAGATTAAAACATAAACTTCATGTGAGTACATGAGCTTAAACAAACACAGGTATTGAACCTTTAAATGGATATTGTCCAACACGCAGTGCTGAATCTACACATTTTCACCATAAATGAGCTCTAAAAGTGGAAGTCATTAGTAATGATGATTACATTTGAGGTTTTGATCGAATAAATTGTTCTGATTTGCATTATCCCTTTGTCATCAAGTATCTTATTTCTCTGGTTTTTAAGTTAATAATTGGCCACATATTCAGTGCCATATAGTAAATGCTGGCATGTTAACAGGTAATTTAAGCACTAATAGTTGAGGACAAGACAAGATGGGAACGAGGCTGTTATATTATGTCATGATCTCCTGTTGCCTTCTAACTTCAGGACAACTACTTCTACAACTTTAATAAAACAGTTGCTGAATACTCCACAGTTAAATGCCACATAAAATAATCTCAACAACAGCTGAAATGAACTTCTAATCTATTGAATCCATACTGTAAAAAATGGTGTAGTGTAAAATATTTTTTATATTCATGTTTTTCAGGTAAGCTTTTAATTTAAAGCTTCAATAAGTTAAATTTCAGACTTCAGATCACTTTCAGATTCTGCATTAAAGCATTAGAAGTATCCTGATCTTTATTTATTTTGATTTGTTTACTTAAATTTCATGAAATGAAGAAAAACCTAAATGCCCCATCCTATTTCATTTGGTCACCTGTCATTGGTGTCATATCCCTGTTTACTAAAGTTAATGTGGTTCATTCATAACATATACATGAGTATACATCATAAAACTTTAATGCGTTACCACATCTGGAAACAGGATTTTTGCCTGAGTAACATTGGAGTTCATCAACAATGGCGAAAACAAGTCATATGATTCCATGTTATCTCCAGATGCTGCTACTACTGATATTACATCTAACAAATTACTTGGGGTGTATTTAAGGAGTTTTCTCACCTCATAGTCTGAGCTCAGGATCATGTTTGGCTTTTTTTTTCTTTAACATTGTGCGCTTTTTGTTGGGTTAATTTTGCTTTTAAATAGCAGTTTTTGTAGTGACTAATTTGTCCTGCTATCATCATCTACATGAGCAGCCAATGTTGGCATGGTATTAATTCAGCACATTTATTAACTTCTTCCATCTACTGTTTATTCTCCTTCTGAGTTTCACAACAATAGCCTCGTGAAATGTCCAGTGAAGTCTGAAAACCAGAACTATGCAAAAAAGTGCTTTCTCACATCGACCAAACCATGGGTCAGTTTGATCCAGGGCATTGTCAAACCAAAGAGTAGCAAAACAGATGCAGATAAACTGGAATAGCAGCAACTTCACCTCTGACTTCTTATCACAAAATCTATAAGAACATATTATCACTGTTATCAACCCCATGATGCATTGCTTCCACCAGCATTTCCTTACAGTCTCACAAAACTATTAAAAAAACCAAAACATTACTTTGGCTACTGTAAATGAAGTATTACTTGTGTAGTCATGAAGACGCTCATCGAAATGGCTTGTTTACTTCTTTCAGTTACTCCACAATAATTTATTGAAAATATGCCGCCTGTGAAACTCCCTCTTAATAACTATGTGCACCACGATGAGCTGATGGAAAATGGCAGCTGTAAAAACGCTTGAGTGTGCAGCTGTGACATGAAATGAAATCAAAGCATTAAACTGTTATTTATGTCATCTGCTGGAACAACAGCCTGCTCCGCTATTCCATTGAATTCTGTAACTTCAGTGGAAACTCACTTTCTGCTGGGAAGTGTTGTCACGTTGATAAATCTAACCAAAAAGAGGAGTACGTTATGGATCAGCTGGGCAGCGAATGAGGCCAGATTGATTTCAAACAGACATGGAAGCCTCTCTGTCCGTTCTCCTTCTGTCCTTGTTGGCTTTCACAGCAGGTGTGACAGTGTCTGACAAGTGGTAGTGAAAAGGCAGAAGACCAAATGTGGTAACCAAAGGCTATCACTTGCTAATGGGGTATCTGAGATTATTGCTTACAACTATGGATAAAATCTATCATTTGAAGGGTGGTGGTCATCAGTTTGTCCAGGCTGGATCTGCAGCCTCAAACATGTCTTTGATTAGCTCCAGTGTATGGATGAAGAGGGCTATTTATTGGACAAAGTATTCATAAAACGTCACAAATGCATCCCGCGCCTCCCTCGCTCAGTGTGTGGGTGAAAAAGCTTCAAAGTTTCCTCGGACCTCCAAATGGATGTTTGGCTGTACCGCAGAGGACGCGGAGAACACAAGCTAAGTGCTTTAGCAGCGGGTGATGCTAACACAGTAGGACAGGCTCAGTGTGGCGTGAAGCAGAAGAGTGCTGTGTGAGGTGACTTATGGGACAATGGGGCCGCTTTTCGCAAATAAAACATGAGGCTTATCCTGAGCCTCTGAACTATACAGTCTCTGCTTTTGTCAGGTGTTTGTGGGTAGAAAGAGGGAGAAAAATCTGATTTAATGCTCCTGGATTATCTGGTGGATACAATGAAGGGTAATTCTGAGGAAGAGATTTTTTTTTTGGGGGGGGGGGGGGGGGGGCTATATACAGTCACACCTGAAAATCCAATTTCCACTTCTATTTCCTCTTAAGGTTCTTACTTCATGTAATTCCACTTTATGTTATGTTTATTGAAGCTATAATATTTTTATACTGGGTGAAATGTTTAAACCCAAGGCTCCACGTTTCTCAGCTATGTAGTTTAAATATCTGGTTCAATATTTCAGACATTCCCCCCCAAATTCACTGATAAATCTGTGATTTTAATCACATCCAATATATATCGGCACATTTAAATATTTGTCTCTGGTTTAAAGGCTGATTTTTGGTTCTGAGTGAAAGTTGAAGAAACCACCTCACCATTTGTGGGTTTAAATCTCTTGTAAATGTTTGTTGTAATGTAATGATAGTTTAAATAAATAACCTTTAATCATACTCTGATTAAAACAGAGCTACAAAATATATCCAATAGTAATCACTATATCCACTTTTTAAGGTAAAAAAAAACAAAAAAAAACATTTTGGTGAGTTCTATGCAGTCTAAAATTGAAAAGAAATAAGTATAAATTAGCAGTTTTTCACATGGAGCATGAGAGATGATGTACAAAACACGCAAAATAATCTAGTGACCCAGTATTTGTCTTACTCATTTTGTGTATTTAATTTAATGTTGCTGAAACTGAAAAGGAAGGTAATCGGAGTTGTTATTCAACAAAATGAAAAGGCAATGGCTACTGCCACAGTACTGTGGCATGAAATCCCAGTTTGTCTATTGCCACAGAGCCAATCAAATGACCCAAATTCTGCACTTTGAACATTGTACCAGTGGCTGATTTATATTCATTGAAAACCTGGGCAAATTCCTCATATGAGGCAAAACAGTCGCCACGTTTCATGTAGTTTGCCTGCATGCTGAAACTGAAAGTGTGGATAGGCGCACAAACCAGCTTCCTGTAACTAGTACCCTAACCTTTACCTGTAACTGGATAGGCACATGGCATGTGCGATGCTTATTGCCACAGTACTGTGGCTGCAGGGTGACAGGTTACAGGTTACACCAGTCTACACATGAAGGGTGCTGATTGGCTCTGTGGTAATAGACAAATGAGAAAGTTCATCCCACAGTACTGTGGCAATAGCCATTTTGAGATGAAAATGTGGAATTAAAATGTAGTCTTAGTGTATATTAGTTGTTTTAAAAGCTTTTTAATGTTCAGATCATGACAAACACTTATAAAGAGGATTAAAATCAAAATACACTGAGCAAAAAAAAACACTGTGAACAAAATGAACCCTAAAGATGAAAATGTTTATTACCACAACAACAACAACAATAATAATAATAATTATAATAATAATAATAATAATTATTATTATTATTATTATTATTATTATTATTATTATTATTATTATTATTATTATTATTATTATTATTGTTGGGCTGATTTATTATGTCATCTAATGTGTTCTACCATTTTAATACATTTGTACAAGACTTCAAAACTGTTAAATAATTTTTATAACACAAGTAATATAAATCGCAGATTCTCTTTAATATTTTCATGTTTCACTCATGAATGTTTCTGCCTGTCTTTCTACACTTTGGTTTTTGTGTTTTTGCTGTAATTTCCCCCATGGTGGGGTCAATAAATTCTGTTTTCTTTTCTTTTCTTTTCTTATCAACAGTTATTTTTTTGTTTCCATGGCACCTAAGGGGGAATAAATTGTAGAAAAAAAAAAACCCTGCATAAATAAAAAGAAAATAACAACTGCACCAAATTGTCAGTAACGTAAACCCAAGATTTTACAACTGGTACAGCATCAATACTCTCAAATGATAAAACGATTGTTAAGCCCCTGCAACTTGTATAAAAGTGAACATACAGGTTCAGGTTTGTCTACATGCAGCTGATAATAATACAGTGAAGTATGACAAAATTTCCAGTGCATGTTTACGCTGTTCCTGAGTTGACATCATTTCGTTGCTGTATTTCCAGCAGTGCTTAAGACATGTGGCAGACCATAATGTAGAAGCAGAAGACACACATCCAGCTGGTTCGTAAAAACTCTTCTCCCCTGTTTCTTCAATTAATTAGAGCCAGAAGTGAATCATAAGAAAGCACAAAAGCTCTGAAGCCTTTCAAAACCTAAAAAAATAAGCATCTCTCGACAACTATGAAAGTCTCTCTCCTCAATTATGCAAAGCTCTTACGCCAACACTTTAGCTCCAAATAACATCCTTTAAATCCAGCTGAAGATGTGTATAAATAAGACATAGTATGAGCTGTACATCTACACAAAGCTATGTTTGGAAATGAAAATGGCACTGACATTTTTGGGCATAAAAGCTTCACTGAATCAGTGACTCCTTTTTGTTTTTAACTGTTTGCATACCAGTGGTCTGTATTTTCCCACCAAGGGTTATTTTTAAGGAATTTTAGGATTATTAGACAGCTGCAGCACAGAGTTGTGGGAGGAATTAGAGCGAGATTACATAACATCCATGTTATCACAAAACCATATTCCATGCTGACATGATTGGAGGATATACTATAAATAAAAATAATTGTCCTGGCCTCAGTGAAATAAGAGACGAGACAGCACACACTGATCTCAAACTACATCCCTCAAATGGAGTTTAATAACAGACTCATTATATTAACATCTCAAAGAGGTGATAAAGGAGATTTCCAATATTTGCAAACATGAATTTTGATCATATGGTTGTTTTACATGTTAAAACGTAGACAAGCTTCTTCAAGACCACTCCCTGCACATTAATGTCATAGTAAGAACTGCATGTGCTTAATAAATTAACAAAAACACTCAGCAGCTCAGTCAATATTTCATAGGCAGCAGTGAGTGTTACTAAAGTGACAAACGGAGCGTAATATGTCTTTCTTTCTCGTTCTGGAAATGAACTGTCGTCTGAAGGCAGGACAAGGCCTGGTCTTTGCACTGTGTCCTGGTTTATTCTTATAAAACATGCATATAAATACTGTAATTTTTAAGTTTGACCTTTAACTTAAACCTGTTGTCCTCAAAGGGAAATGAATGTGTGTTTTGTTCAGGTTGAATATAGAACACAACCGTGGGATTAGACAGAAAAGATATGACCTGACAAGGAGAAAGAAAAGAAAAAAGGTGAGTTAGAGAGGTTCTCTGTTCTTTGACTGAATGTACTCTGAAGTTGCATTAAGAACGTTTTTAAGGTTTTAACTCGCCATTTTGTCTTTGTAAACATATACTGGCCTTTTTTATTTGTTCCCTTAATAGGGTTTTTGGTTGGCTGTTCCTCACTCGAACCGAGGGCCAAAGAACAGAGGGTGTTGTATTATGACTGGCAAACCCTCGGAGGTGAATCTCTGATTTGTGATATTGGGCTATAAGATAAGATAAGATATGACTTTAATGATCTCGCTGGGGGGAAATTGCAGAGTTTACAGTAGCAAAAATACAAAAAACAAAGACAGAAAAAAGAGAGACAGACAGAACATTTAAGAGTGAAACAGGAAATATAAAAGAGAATCTTCTATTTATATTACTTGTTCTGTACATATATAGATGTGTGTGTGTGTGTATCTGTGTCCATATATATATATATATATACACACAAATATATATACACACACACACACACACAGGTATATAATCAAATTGAACTGAAATAAAGACATCTTGAAACTAAGTTGTCATCTTTCACTGCAAGTTAATTTTGAGGTAGTGAAAAAAGTAAGTCAGCAGATTTGATTACCAACTTTTCCACATTTTATATGACTTTCATTTTGTATACATTTTCTTCAGTAACCAAGCAACCTTCTCCCAAATCTTCTCTCAAAACTCTTATGTTAAAATTGTCCTTAAAATAAAACTCCAGTTTTTTTTTTATCCATATTTATTCTCCATTCTCTGTGTAACCTTGTACATTATGTGTATGTTATTGTTTTAATTCTCAGTACAACGACCTTGAGAGTTTTAGTGTTTCATTGCTAACGGCGTGGGTTACAGAACAATAATAAAAAAAAAAAATGTCATAATATAATTTTCTATTGCTATAACCATCATTGTGATATACATTTTTATTGTGTCTTTTGGGTTAATTTTCTTTAAACTGCCATCCATTCTTACAAAATGCATCATTCTGTTTATTCAATTTTATTCAACGTTGATGTTTTTTATCATTATAATTGTTTTAAATGTTCTACCTCTAGATTTCAGAAGTATTTATCACGTTCTGATCATAAACAATCATTTTAAGCTACAAGTAACAGTCTGATTTCTTCAACACTCACGCAGAAAGAAAAATCACCCTTACATTATACTAATTGATTTGTCATTTATCAGGAATAGGAATAAGCTTTATTGTCATTGCAAAAATACAACAGTACAGTGTACCCAAATTTTGTTTCTATGCTCTGTTAAGTGCCCTGAATAAAAGCAGTTAAGAATAAAAACATGAAATCAGTCAAGTAAAAATACACATACAAAAAACAAGTCCAATATCAATGAAAATGTGCAGAATATACAGGTGTCATGTTCAATAAGGAGTGCAGTTGCAGTGTTATGAATAAATATGAAGTGAGTAGTGCAAATGACATGTGTATGGATATGAAAACAACTCACATGAACATTTTTATTGTGATAATATTTCAGAGGAAAGTCCTACAGTGAGATGTGTCCAAAGATTATTCACATATAGTGTATATGTCTAACTTATTTTATTTTACATTTTGAATGAATCTAATCATCATCATCATAATAAGAGGAGGAAGAGGACAGAAAGGAAGAAAAGATGACAGGAAAAATTTAAAAGAAAGACTAATGTTAAAAACCTCACCTCGCAGGCTTAAATAAAACAATGTGCAAGGTAAAAGCTGGCCTCCATCCCCACACCATTTAAAACACTTAGCGACTGTCGAAACCATTTCCTGTACCATCTCAGCCTCTGTAAAACATCATGTATGGATCAGCTTAAACATTACATTCCGCTTTTTCTAACATCCGTTTACAGTCATTTGCACAAATATGCACAGCCTATGTAATCTCTGATAGGAAATTACTGCTGCATTAAAAACCAACAGGTCATCATTAAAAAGGTAAATATAGATTTCTAACCTCACTATGGATAAATATGCTCTAATGTGTCTCTGTTTTTTGTTTTTATTTTAAATACAGTATATTCAAGGACTGAGTAAATCCCTCATCGTGTCTGTTTAAAGCACACACATTTAAACCTATTTTTAGATGAAATCACTGAAGAACTGCACTGACAACATGTCCGTTCACTCAACAACCCCCCCCCCCCCCCCCCCCTCCTCATCCTCACTCCAGAGGCCTGATTGTGTTTCTATACAAAGTCAGGAAACTGTCTGGCCTTTGAGAGCTGCCTTGTTGTGAGGAAACACACTGCACGCTGGGCTCACGTCCAGGGCCGAGCCTCAATACACAACACTGCCCCTTTTCCACCCACACCACACGTCAACCAGGATACAAACCACATAGTTCAGTAACACAGGGGAAATTCATTACAATCACCACGTTAACCTTTTTAGGACATGGGGTGCAAGGATAATTCACACCTTTTTGGTCACAGTTGGGATGGTTTGGATGGTTCATATTGATGTTCAACTTTTAACAAAAAAAATACTAAAAACTAGGGATGTCCGATAATGTCGGCCCACCGATATTAACGGCCCAGTATTGGCATAAAAATGTAATATCGGTGAATATTGTTATCAGTTTTTTTCCCTATCATTAAAACCAATAAAAAAATGCCTTGATTTCACCGTCATTTACCAACACGTAAATGAAACATTGTTTGTAGCTGAAAGAAATGTGCAGTTTTCAAAATTGTACAGTAGAGTCGCCACACTGTAATAGACTCATGGAGGGAGGGAGAGAAAATAAATAAATATGGCATTTTTTCCACAACTTAAGTTGAAGTATGTTTTCTTTGCACAGACAGTGTTTACATTTTGAAAGCCTTGTTGCGTTTGAGAATGCATCCAATGGGGCATCACAATAAAATTAGGCATGATGTGTTAATTCCATGACAGGAGATATGTGATGTTACCTAAAATTAGTTTAATATCCCACATATATCGGCAGCGGTATCGGTAGATATCGGAATCAGAAATTTAGTGTTGGACAATATCGGCATATTGGTTTTTGGCAAAAAAGCCAATATCGGACATCCCTACTAAAAACCTATTAGAAAATCCTCATTTATTATTTATTTGGACAAACCAACATATACACTAGATCCAAATGTGTATCTGTTGTGTTATATGTGCTCTATAAATTTCTATGATGTAATTTATGTTCATTAAAAACAATGTGATGAAGGGCTGATAGACATGAAACATCTAATATGTAGCAGAATCAGTAACTGCAGATTGCAGATAATTAATGCATAAGAAAATTTATAGTTCCAGCAGTCAATTATTTTTATAATCAATTAATCTATTGATTACTTTCTTTGATTCTATCAAATTAAACTATATATATATATATATATATATATACACACACACACACACACACACACACAAGAAACAAATGACATCTACAAACAATATCTTCAACAAAGTTGTATCCAACTTGCTAGTACTAACTACTACTACATACAACTTTGGTTGATCCTAGCATCATGTGCATCACAGTAAGCGTCCATGTGAAACACAACAGCAGAACCAATGTTTAGCAGCAGCAAAATTCAAGAAAATAATATAAATACATCTTTTTTTATCAATTCAAAACTATTAATTGATACATCATTTCAGTTCTATTAAAATTCTTGTGTTGTCATTACCTTTGAGATGTTTATATCCACAGCTGGAACAGGTGACCTTCACACCTTGTTGCACCACCATGTTTCTACAGCAGAGAAACATCGATTAATCGGTGCCAATAGGATGTTTTACAAACTATCAGTGTTAACACAACTAGACTCTGATAGAAGCCAACGGATAATATGAGGATTCTCAACTTGCAACAGCTTATACAAATAAAAACCACTCCTAGAATCACCTGGATCTCCGACTGTCAGTTATTATGCAGATATTATTTACTCTCTAATAAAGGCAAAAATTATGCATTTCGAAGTGTCTGCTTTTTCAGGACATTATATTGGTACACCTCTTTTCAGAAGCTCCAAATGGACAGATGTTGTTTATTCTGTTTCATAACAGTGACATACAGTGCTAAGGTGCGTTATTTTCTTCAACTATGTTTGGGCTGAAAAAATAAGGATTCTTTTGCTTCCTTGGCAAAAAGGAGGGAATGACAGCACAAACATTGGCATTCCCTACATTGTTACATGTTACTTACAATCAGTGCATCCATAATCAATAAAATAGTTGTTGTAATGTCACACTGTTGCACTAAAACTATTCAGTCATGCTCATTTACAGTATAAAATTTTAGCCTAATTCAATCAGATTGTATTAGATAAAATGTATTATGTACTGTATAATCTGTAAATTAAACCTCAAACATTTTAGCAAATTAGCAGAACAGGGACAGAATAAATAAGCAGATAGCATATGTTTTTACAGTCTGGCTATGAGCAGCTGCATAGGATGCCATCTTCAGTATTTAAAACATATGCATTTGTTAATTATTTATTTTGCAAAACAAGTTTAGTATTTCAGTACAGAGTTCATATATTCATACATAAAAATAAGTTTGATGAATGGATTTGTTTCATCTTCCTGCCTATTGACTAGTGGGTCAAACAGTTAATTTCTCTTTTTTCAGTGCAGATTCATCATACAATGTTTACAGAAACATTTCATGGACGTTTTAAATTAATGATTTACTGTGTTTTCACCAGTACTCTATAAATGTGTATGTTAGGCCAATTCACTGAGTATTTTTATATATTTTGATTTAGAGCTGCATTATTTGACGAAAAAGTCACATTGTGCTTATTTGACTCGAGTCTGCTTGCTTGGTTATCAAAGAAAATGCAGATTTCACATCCTGAAAAATTAACTTAAACACAAACGTAGCATAAAATATGTGTGCCTTATATTTTTTCTACATTGTTTCTCATGCTCAGTGTGAATAAATAGAAATTGATATTTATCTATTTTATATCTGAGTTTATTAATCCTCTACAATATTGTAGATCGGGGTGTCGAACATATGGCCTGTGGAGCAAAACCATGAATTTGCATGAATTTGTGAAGTGCAAAAATTTCACTGAAGATATTAACAATCAAAATGTCAAAATCATTTGTTCAAGTTCCACATACAGATGGATATGATCTTAAGTGGATTGTGTCAGTAAATACTACTATAATAACCTATAAATAATGACAACTGCAATTTTTTCTCTTTTAGTGTAAAAAAAAAAGTAAAATTACATGAAAATGTTTACATTTACAAATTAACCTTTCACAATAAATGTGAAAGACTTGAATAAATGACATGTTTTAAGAGAAGCAAGTGAAATTTTAACAATATTCTGCCTGTTACTAAATGTTTTGTGCATTTGGGGATCCTAATAATAAATAATAAATAAATAAATAAATTTGTAGATCTACTGTGGTCTGTAAGTTGTAAAATATGTGTGTAAATGATAATCTGAGGCATAAAGTTGTTAAAATTGCACTTATTTTTCGTAAGAAATTGCAGGTTTTTTCATGGTTGTTTATGTCGTTCCTATTTTTTAAAGGATAGCTTGTAGATGTAAAGCGCTTTGGATGTCTAGAAAGGCGCTATATAAATCTAATCCATTATTATTATTATTATTATTATTATTATTATTATTATTATTATTATTAGATGCAAACCTTTAAATAATGTAATTTTACTTTTTTCTCTTATTATTTTACTGTTCGTGATCATATTGGGCTGAATGTGGAACATGAACTAAACTGAGTCTGACACTCCTGTAAATCAAGTGTATATTCCGTGCACAACATCGGTATTTGAAATTATAAGGCATATTTCAGTGAGACAAAAGCTACGATCCAGAAAAAGAAAAGACAGAAAAGAGATTCCCATCAGGCTCTGGTTGTTCCGCACCGGGCTGGGGGGCTGGGGGGCTGGGGGGCTGGGGGGCTGGGGGGCTGGTCCCGGACCCACGCGGCTCTCCGGGGCCCTTCCACTCGTCCTTCCAGGGGCCGCTGCTCTTCCTGCAACAGCTGAGGCGGATCTGCGCCTTGATTAGAGCGCACAGCAGACTCCAACATAATTGATGACCTAATTGAAAGGCGGGGGGAGGAGGAGCGGGAGTGGGGGGTGGAGGGGGGGCTGACGGACAGGAGGAGAGAGACGCGCTCCAATGAGAAAAGTTTACTTGTTCTGTCTCGGTCCAGTCTCCCAGCTGAGGGCATTGATGTGAGCGCACAGGCTTTCTGTTTAACGCGCACTTCTTTCCCCCCATCTTTCACCCTCACACACGGAGCACCATATTCCACCTTCTTCACCTTTAGTTTAGCGCTTGTTGCCTTTCTTTTCCTCCCTTTTTCTCCCCTTTCATGAATGATTCTCTCGCGCAATCCTACTGCTAAAAACTCCTCGGATACCTCTGCGTCCGCGTTTGCACCACCTCACCTCGGCACATCTTGTCTCCTCAAGTTCAAGCGCCACCAGGACTTTCACTGCAGCTTCAGACGCACTTGGGGGAAATATCAGTCGAAGAGGAAAAACTTGATACTTTGTGCAGCAGCAGCGGCTGAAACGACCGTCAACATGAGTCTCAAACCGGACGCAGAACCCAATAACAACGTCTCCATCGAAGAGGAGGTGAGTTTGACCAAAGGCTTGGATTCCCGTGCGCCGCTGGCTCTGACCCGGCTCTTCTTCATAGTCACAAATTTGTATTTCCGGCCAAAAAGCGCAAACTTTTTTACCTGTCCCCGTGGTAAGTCTGTTATATTGAGGTGTTTTTTAAATTAATCCGGTTCTAAAGGACACAACGAAGGCGCAAATTCAAAGAAACTGGGATAATCTCAGAAAGGAGGAAGTGGTTGATTTACACAGGAAAAATGTATTCCATGGTGCATTTTTTTTTATTTGATTTTGACTTGTCTTTATTTTACCTACTTAAGTCATATTCACTGGGCGTGAATAGTAAGTATATCAGTTTAACCACTGTGACTTTGTTTGGCTGTCATTGTCTTACTGTCCTTTAAGGAAAGTCAAGTAAAATCTAGAAGTAAAATACATTGATAAGAACACGTGAAGATATAATCAGCACATCCTTTTGGATTAAGTGAGGGGAAAATCCTCTGAATTGAAATTTCAGGTTTAACCATTTGCATTTTTGTCAGTGTGTGTTTGCATTCAGGACTCATGCCAAACCAAATAAAATGCGTCATTTCAGAAGCTGCATTTGGCACCTTCGAAAAAGGCAGAAAAAAAAACAAAATAAATGTTTTGATTGAATTCAAATTTCCAGTTATAAGATAAAAGTAAGAATACCTTTTTAAAAATTTCTTTCATTAAAAAAAATAAAATAAAATTCTGAATGGCAGTAAACCGTATGATAATGTTCACTTGACTGACTTGAAGTGTGATCCATGTTGACTTTCACAACTGCTCCTTTCATTTGTGTGTTCAGTTTATACATTTTCCTCATAAATAGCTCCTTATGGGGAGTCACTGAGGGGAGGGATGGGCCTTTTGTTGGCCCTTTTTTGTTCCCATTATCATCCAACAAAGCCATGTGTGGTCGCTTGGCATTTCTTAGCCTAATTTGCTCTTGTGCTCTTTTTGTGTTGCCGTTCTAATTAAGACCAAAGAGCAAGGGAAAGGGCCAGAATTGAAAGAATTTGACAGAAGTGCTGCAACGATTAATCAATCCACTATTGACTACTAAATAAACCAATGTAATTTTTGATCTAATTATTTTTTGTAATGTTTTTAAGGTGCAAAAGTAAAAAAAAAAAAAAAAAAATTCGGATTTCACCCTCTTGAATGTGAACATTTTCTTTTTGCTTTCCTCCTCTATGATTAGAACCTTAGTATCTGTGCTGTGGGTTTTGGGAAATGCCAATTTTCTATTTTCATTGAGCAATTAATCAACCAAGGCTAATCTGTTGAATCTTCAGAGTCCAGGGTCCTCCACTGATGTCAAAAAATGAAGTGTCTATAACCAACATGTTTCAGATTTTAGTGACTGTGTCAGTCTCAGGTTTAGGTCGACCGGCTCACCGTGTCAAGCGAGAAGCCAACTGACTGATTCTAACATCTCCATCTAGTTCTGCGTCCAGTTGGGTTAGACTTGAATTTCTGAATGTGCTGACTTGTAAAGGGCCTGAGAGTTGCTGCTGTGCGGCACCTGAAAAATGCTGGAGGGCCGGCAGGGTTGGGGCCGCAGGTCAGAGGAAGGAAATGGTGTCACGCTGTGCGTTGTTGTCCAGTGCTGTTCCCTCTGGCAGCCCCATTGTACTGAGGGCCTCTCCACCGGCTGGGAACTAATGGTCCTCGCGCTGCACTGTTTATTTCCCCGTTCACATTGGGCTGTACATGGCATCGGCTCCGTGTCTGCTCCGGGGGTGTCCTTTAAAGAGATGTGGGGTTCCCCAGAAGAAAAAAATACCATCTTATCTCTAGTTGGAGCTGCAATAGATGGTTTCATTCACATTAACCCTGCACATGTGTAACAGGCATTTCAATGTGATACTGTTCATAAATAGGGTCATCTTTGGGGGTTTGTGATGTGTGCCAACACATGTATGACTCAAACACGTCAGATGGAACATCCAACTCAACTTTAATATGTTGGTTTATATCTTACTCTCCCTCAAAAGCTCATTTTACCCTGTCATTTGTACACCAGGAATTCAACATTCTGCTCTCTATCCTTTAGATGTTTGTAGAGAGTCCGATCAATATGTGTGTTGGTACAGAAAACTGTCACATATATTTTCTTTACTGCCTAGGGATTTTATTGCATGTGATGTTCATTCTGGAGATGCAAAATCAAACAAATGTGCCAAAGGCTTAAGATTTGTGTGCTTTTTTTTTTTTTTTTTAATTATAGGTACGAACACTGTTTGTCAGTGGCCTACCAGTTGATATTAAACCACGAGAACTGTACCTGCTTTTCAGACCTTTTAAGGTAAGTTACAACACAAACCATTTCTGAACTAAAAGAAGTCCTGTGTGTTGCAGTGACTGTAAATTCAAACCAATGTACGTTTCCCATTTTTCTGAAAAGTAAAACAGAGGAAGCTGTAGTGTGCAAAACGCAGGAAAAAGGGTCATGACAAGTGTTTCAAAAAGGATTATCCAAACGGAGGAAGTCCTCTAGGGTCAAAATGT
This sequence comes from Sphaeramia orbicularis, assembly GCF_902148855.1. Taxonomy (NCBI): domain Eukaryota; kingdom Metazoa; phylum Chordata; class Actinopteri; order Kurtiformes; family Apogonidae; genus Sphaeramia; species Sphaeramia orbicularis. Next base: position 4,135,932 of record NC_043959.1, read on the forward strand.
TTCATTAAATGAATTATTGTGGACGTAGTTGTGACCAGTGTGCAGAAAATCCTTTTTAAGCCCTTTTCATGATGCTGTAAATATCAGACATTTTATGAGTCTGTAAAGTTTAGAATTCATGCGGTCAGGCCATGTTCTCACATTTAGCTGAAATCAAACAATCTTCAGTTAATACATGTCCAGATATTTGCATATATGGAAATGAGGCCACATCATTGTTCATCCCCAGCTCTGTTTTTGACCGGACTCCAGTTCCATAAACACCCCTCCCACCAGTGTCCTAACTAACCAAATTGGAAGTGGTATCCCTCGCACATGGATGACCCTGAGGAATGTGTAAATGAGTAGCCCTCGCGATTGGCCAACCAACCCTCTCCATGACCCAGCTTGTCCACTGTGGGGAAATTTTATTTCCTCTCGTAACAATCGAACATTGTGAAACCACTGAAATGTATAGTTTTTCTGTAACTAGGCAGGTAGGTAAACGGTGTGCAGTTTGCACACCTGACCCACAGAAAGTTTACATGGGCTTGTCTTGAGTCTCCCTTTTGTCATCTACTCGGAGCTACTGAAGCTGAATCTGGTCTGGGTTGTTGCTGAGAATTTATCGCAGCTAATGTACATTTAGTTTTCCATGGCTGTAAATCAGGATCAGAAAAGAGCCCATCTATCAGTACTCTGGTCAGACCAAATTCCCCTTCATTTCTAAGGAATTTGCTCAACCTCTGTGCTGTTTATCATGGTGTAACAGTGGCTTTATTTGGAAGTCATGCTTAATCTATCTTTACAAAAACAAATCTGATAACTCGTTTTCTCTCAAGCTGAGCAATGTTCTTAGTTTTAGCTCAAAGATAAAAATGAACTGACCTTTAGACAACCAAGAAGTTACTATTGCCTCTGCTTTTTTTCCCTCTATGACAAATGTAAATGCAACTTGATGTCCTTCAGCTGAACTCGAACTGAAGCTGCTCATGAGCAAGTTTTCTTTTCAAATGGTGAGAGGCGTTCAGGCCTGACTTCTTGCATGTGACTCCATGGTGGATAATTGGCTATCTTTCTTCCCCACAGGGTTATGAAGGGTCACTGATTAAGTTAACATCAAAACAGGTGAGATGGCTTCCATCCATAGTAGTGGTTTTTAATGCTGTACTGAAATACTAAACCAGAGGATCAGAAGTGTTGGGTAGTGACTTGTTCTATGACCAGAGTTACACAATTAGAAAAATATGTAAATGAATAACAGTGTTAGTTAATAGAAATGAAAATATTTCTTTCGGTGGTTACGCTCATGAAGAACAGTAGTAATGTTATGATGGTATGGCGAATGATCACTGTCTTTAAGTGCTGGAGATTCAGCAATGTTTAACAAACTTTGAATTAAAAGCAAAGTATGCATTTGCAATTTTCATTTATTTATTTTTTTTCATTAATCACATTTCATTACCTTTCACAATAAAAGCCCTAATTTTTTTTATACATTATGAACTTAGTCACTCAGAGCATTTCACCAAGAAGCAACTTAATGAAAGAGTTGAGTTTTAGTCTCAACACGTTAGGGATATACATTCACTTTGGTTCATCTGGTAAAAAGCCACAAATAACATTACTGTTAAATAGAGGGGATATGATGTCATTGTCATGTTACCAAAAAACATATCATTACAGTGGATAGACGGATAGATTTTATTAATCAAAACTGGAAAATTACAGTGCAGCAGCAGCATGACACAGTAAAAAAATAGAACACAAGAGCAAACGCACTATACGTAATAAATCAGAAGTATAAAAACAGACTTGGATATTTTAAAAAAAAATGGATAATTAAACTGTAAGGTGCAAATAAACTGTAATGTTTGGTATGATGGTGCAAAATGACATTTAAGTGCAGTTACAGCTCTCTTTATTTGAACTTCATTAAAAACATTTAAAATCAACTCAAATCAAAATATAGACCAGTTTTTTGGGGGTATTTTATTGAGGAAATGCTACGTGTGCAATTTGAAGCCCATTTCTAATTTCAGACATTGACTTTCATCTTTGCAAGTACTTCATGAAATGACAAATAAATCTGATTTTATTTCTAATATGTTTTAAACTGGGCAGCAAACACAGGAATAAATGAAACCATTTCTCACCAGTTCTTTTCAGAAAAAGTGTAATTAGTCACATTGAACTGATGGAAATATTTGTATTAGATTTTAACAGGGTAACTAGTATTATGTTACCTAATGCATTTCCTGTTAACCTTTTCCAACACTGATGGTCAAAGCTCTGGATCTTTTTGTAACTTTACATTTATCTGAAGCCCCAGCACTGTTTTTTATATAGTTTGGGAAATAATTATTTAACCAGTGTGGAAAAAGTAGTGAAAAGTTAACATTTGTCATAAATTTGATCTTTAAAGCCAGTAGTAGTTTTGTGTGAAAGAGTCTGATGTTTTACTTTGCAAATGTAACGACAAACTGATATTTAAAATGAAGTAACATATATTTAAACATTTGATGATGGAAAAATCTGGGGGAAAAAATTCAGAAATGGAACAAGGAACAGCTATTTTAATGTCTTGTTTTATTACATGTCCACAGGGAATCAAGTGGTGATAACCTACTAATTATTTCCAAAGCTGTATAATAAACATGGGACTTTTCTTGTATACTTTATCTTGTAAAAGTGCTGGTTCGTTGGTGCAAAACTGGTCTTCCTGTGGGATTGGTCGTCTCAGTGTTCCCTTTTGTCTTGCAGCCTGTCGGGTTTGTAACCTTTGACAGTCGTTCTGGAGCTGAAGCTGCGAAAAATGCATTAAATGTAAGCATCTATTGGCTTCTTTTACTAATCAATTTTCCCCTTGGAGTCGTTAATTTCCCCTTTTTAAAATATGTTGCTTTGTATTTCTTCTAACCCTTTGCTTAAACTGTAAATGACTGGGAGTACAAACAACAGTTCTTTCCCCTAAAGTTGTCTCAAAGCCAACCCATTTTGTCTCTTATAATTCAATGGCAGGGCCATTTTTGGAAAGAGGCCAGAATCCTGTAGCCTTACGGTAGTTTACTTTGACCTTGATACACATCCCTTCTTAGTCTGGTGTAGCTTTTCTCAGTTTTGCATATATCACTGCTTTATTGTAATACTTGTTCTCTAGCCACATTCGTAGTGTTATTTGGCCACATCTTCAGTAGTTGTAACCTCTTATTTTGTCACCCAGTAGCCCACGTTGGCAGTATCTAACACTTCTCTCTCATAGCATTATAGCCTTCCTTATCAGCATCACCTCTTAGAACACACGAGCAGTCACACACACAAACAACACATACACCCAAATACTACTCACCTGCATGTGGGCACAATGCTTAGGGCACAAGAACACAAGCAGGGTTAAGACGACACTCCAATGTCTCGCCATCGGCCCCTTTCCTCGTCTCCTTCTCCTCCTGCCTCAGCACTTGATTTTTGTCATGAGGAAAAAGAGACGCGCTCATGTCGAAATACTAAAGAGTAGTATCCTTCAGTCAGCCTTTTGTGTAATTTTTTTTTTTTTTTTTATGCTTTGACCTTTTGGTTGTGGGGAAAGCAGTCAGGTGGAGACGGTGTGTTTCTGCATAGCAACAGGAGGGAAGAATTGAAGGATACATCCCAAGTATTGAAACAGGGGTTTTTAGGAAAGGAGGCCATGTGAGACAACTGAGCTACCAGCCCCTCAAAGTCAGCCCACCTCCCTTACATTACTATGTCCCCCCTCCTCCCCTCCGTCTCTTCCCCCAGGGTATCCGTTTTGACCCCGAAAGCCCCCAGACCCTGCGCTTAGAGTTTGCTAAAGCCAACACGAAGATGGCAAAGAGTAAGCTGATGGCCACACCGAACCCCACAAATATCCACCCCGCTCTAGGAGCACACTTCATTGCACGGGACCCATGTAAGTTGTACGGCTGCACCACTCGTAGGCTCTCTTCATCCACTCTCACCTTGCCAGTACTCTTATTGGCCTTGAGTTTTTGCCCTTTATTTGATCTATCTTGAGTGTTACGGTATTGAAGTCAGACGGGCAGGGGGTTGTAAACGGAATCTAACAAATGAAGGACTAACTTCACCCTCCACATGCATGTGTCATCTCGACTCTTAAGCAGCTGCTTTGCTTCTTTCTAGCCAGGAAATTCCACTCTCACAAGGTTTAGTCGGCAGTCGTCTCTTCTTTGCCTAAACACCTGCTTGATTAATGCGATTACAGCAGGTGGGGGTTGATGCACTTTTAATGGGTTCCAGTAGTTTTTGTTTGTAAAGTATTAGTGATTACTGCAAGGACTGGGTTTAGAATGTTGCTTTACTTATTCTGATTGTCATAGAATTTTTTTTTTTTTCTTCAGTATTTCTTTTCTCCCTTCAAAGTATTTAAAAACACTTTTATTGGCCATGTTAAATATAAAAGTGATCTTTGATGTCTTATGTCACCAGGAGAAATAACAATTGTTTTATACATGTACGCTACATTTAATGAAATAAGTAATTTATTGGCAGTGAACACAGAAACATGAGTGAAAAACAGTTTTTTAGGCTTTAAAAACAAAAAACTGAGCAGATCTGCCATGAATGAATAAAGCCTCTTACTGTAATATACAAAAAATGTATTGACAATAAACCAAAGAAGTGCCTTGAGATAAAACAATGAGATGACCTAGTTAAGAGAACCAGTGGAAATGGACATGAAACAGCATGTTATCCTTCATCTAGTTGAATGAAGACTAATCAGGACCACTTTAAGATTTATTTTTTAAGTATTTTTTAAGTTTTTTAAGTATTTGGCTCAAATAACTGGTGATTAACTGATATTTGAACATCCTCAAGCACATTAATTTGAACTGAAACAACTGGATAATAGAACCCAGTGGCGACACCCAGCCCCAGTCACTTCAATAAGATTGATCTTGTGGATTAAATTTTGCCAGATTTCAGTGAAGCAGTAATGAATCATTTTGTTGAAGCATGTTTTGATTTTCTTCCCTCCTGATTATGTCATGTTTGTACCAGTGTCTTACGAGATGAGTCATTCTTGTTGGGGTCAGTCAGCTTTTTGTTTTCCTCCACCTGTACTTCCCCAGATGACCTGACAGGGGCAGCACTGATCCCAGCATCCCCGGATGCATGGACCCCTTACCCCCTGTACACCACAGAGCTAACCCCAGGCCTCCCCCACGCCGCCTTCACTTATCCCGCGGCTGCTGCCGCTGCCGCCGCCCTCCACGCCCAGGTGAGGGACCAACCGGTGTGTTTCTCTTATCTTTCTTTCTATAACTCTGTGTCTGCGTTGACGTTGCACAAAAATCTGCACCTGCTACAATTTAATATACTGTAGCCTCCATTAAATGCACTATCATTGCTTAACATACTTGCATTTGGATTGTTTTGGTCTTTATTTTGTTTAATTTTCATCAGAAAAATCATAATGTAATTTGAAACCTGGTTGGTTCAGAAAAAAATGAAAAAGTCTAACTTGATAATTAAAGGTGGTATATTGGTCTCACTTCCACTCATGTAAACCGTGATATCAAATGATTGCTATTGGCTGCACCGCTTGTACTCAGTCTGAAACTCCAAAAACAGTGGAAGTTAATATTACAGTGTATCATCTTAAAATGGAAAATATCTGTACTTGTCCTCTGCCAGCAGCATAGATGACGTGCACATTCCTTGATGCAGTATAACCTTACACTAGCACTTAGCCTGAAATCTCCCTGAGTTATTGTCACTTAGCTGCTTTTGGCTTCCTCCGTGGATGAGTCTCAGATCTGGTTGTCTAACTTTTTCCTTTAATGGAGCGTTCTCACTGTGGAGCCTCAAACATGGAGGCCAAGCAGGGGGTGAAAGATACTGACTGATGAATATCAATGTTTAGTCAAATAACTAAAATGAATCCTTAAAGACCCAAAAGCATCTACTGATCTAAAATCTTTAAGAAATTTTGAACTACTAATCTTATCAATACAGTGAAATAATTTATGTAAAATGCAGTTTGTCAGCATTTCAGTAGCATCAGATGTGTTTTTCAGATGCATCCACAGTCATGGAAACATCATTGGCTTCTGCAACTTTGGTTCATGTATTTTGACAAGTGACAGAGGTTGTAGATCAGTGCTTTTCAACCTTGGGGTCGGGACCCCAAGTGGAGTTGCCGGGAATTCAAATGGGGTCACCTGAAATTTCTACTAATTGATAAAAAAAAAAAAAAAAAAAACATACTAATGAAAAAATATATGGTGAGTTGACAGAGACAGTCCCAATCCATAAAAGACATGACAAACTCTGAAGCTGAAACTGCAGCACTGTGGTTCTGTTCATCTGTCGAATGTTCATTGTGGTCAGTTTCAGATGCTGCAGCTCTTTCATAATTCATAGTTTGAGTTCTAGTTTGTTCAGTATTAATTGTCAGCCTCGTAAATCACAGCTGGACTGACTGTACATATCCTGACCAAGGAAAATCAAATTCTCCCTTTGTGCAGTAATCTACACCTGGATTATCTGCCTCTGTCCATAATAATAAACATTATATAGACTAAATGTCCTCTAAAATTAATGTTTATTTTCAACATAGTATAGCAAACTATTACATGATCAAAAACAAATTTTAGCAAAAGAAATGTCTCAGTTTTGAATGTCTGGGGTCGCCAGAAATTTGTGATGTTAAAATGGGATCATGAGCCAAGAAAGGCTGGGAACCACTGTTGTAGATGCTTGTTTTTATGTAGAATTAATGACGTATATTGGTGAAAAAGTCATGTTTCCTTAATTTTTCTCTGTTTTGATATAATCTGGGATTTTACTGAGCTTTTATGAACATCTACATGATAATTAACTAAATATAGGAAAATACTATGATATACTATTTAAGATAATATTTTGATAAATTGTGATAAATCAGCTGGTAATAGTTAAATGTAGAGGAAAACTTCATTTCAAAGTTGCCACAAAAAATACTACTAAATACTAAAGCCCTAAAAGCCCCTTCTATAAGTATTGACCAGATGTGATGATATTATTTAAGTAGGTAGATGATGGCATTACAACTAAAATCCTCAGCTCATGATGATTCTTCACAAAGTACTGGTTAGTTGTGGTGGGTTTAGGTTAGAAATAACTCAACTCATCAGTTCTTAAAAACACCTTGACTATTAACCATCAATTGAAGTTAATTATAAAGTTACAGTTATATCTTGCTGTATGTTATAAAGCACTTTGATGAGCTGAGGTGACATTTTCTTGATCCCACCGTGGGGAAATTGTTTTCTGTATTGCTGCTGCTGTTAACACTGCAAAGTGCAGAAAGACAGGCAGAAACATTCATGAATGAAACAGGAAATATAAGAGAATCTGCCATTTATATTGCTTCTGTACATGCATATTATTTAAATATTTGTAATATAGTTGTACAATATTTATGTTTTCACCATCTGGCTTTAAGTGCTATAAAATAAAACATTTTAACAATCTCTACAGTATTGGCTTTACCCTCTTGTCATGGTACATCTTAAATACTTGGGTAAATAATGCACATATGTTTAGTTTACTCAGTAAATAAGCTGTAACTTCTGTAAAAAAAAAAAAAAAAAAAGTCTTGTTTGTTTTTGTGGTAAGACCAGTCTCTTGGTATATAATTTGAGAGACTAATTGCTCATACTTTATCAAAATGAACTTCAACCATATATGTTCCGTATAACTCAAATTAATACATAAGGATAGAGCCGTAGTTTTTTTGTAGTTCAACTGTAATAAGTAGTAATTGCCTAATAATGAACTATAATTGAAAATATGTACTACATTAATACCTAATATTTAGAACTGTTGGTGTCTATAATTACTAGGGACACACCAGCCAGACATTGGTATTGGTCAGTATCAGCATCTAAGATGTGTTTTCACCTATGGCAGTAGCAGATATGTTTTTATTACTAGCGATAACTACAGTTCACCACTGTGACTTGAATTCCAAAGTTGGGTGCCTCCCTCTTTCTTTAAGGCATGATAAACACTGGATTTTATTTATAAAGTGCTTATTGGTCTTTTGACTTCATACATTACTATCTTAATAGAGATGGCCATAAAACCTGCTTAAATGACTTCATTATGTTGCAAGTACCATCTGTTTTCATTGATCCAGGTGTATCTAGTGTTACTCATTGTGTAGCTTCAACATGGAACAACAGCACAAAAAGCTCTGGATTGTATCCTTTATATAAAATATTTACAAATAATTCTTGTTTTGGCCAATTTTTAATAGTTTAACCATTTTATTGTTTTTTTTTTTTTTTTTGCTTTTATCATCACCCATTACCCATGTTCTGAGTGTAATAACAATCTAATTTTAATTATCATCATTTTCATCTTCTGTTATGCAGTATATCAATATATTCAGAGATAAAAATAAACGTTATAAATATTAACGTATCTAAGAATCTGCTAATTGAAAGTTATTGTAATGAAAGGCAGAACAGAAGATATTATGTAAAGATTTCTTTAGGGGAAAAATATAAACATAAGTATAAAATAGCATCAGCTTTTGGTCAAATTGTTAAATATTGTATGGATCCCTAATAATTACAGTGAAGGAAAGTAATTACTTGTGAGTAATATAATGTAGACATGATGCACATCTGTGCTCGATCACTTCAGCATTTAACACTGCCTGTTAAAATTCCTTATCATTTTAAACAACTACTTTGTGCTAGAACAGGCTGCAGAAGAGACTGAATAATTCATTCTAAGCCATTGTGGTGTTTTAATGTTGTAATGTAGGTAGGTAGCTATTACTCAGAGGGCTTTTGGTAACAATAGCAATGGAAAATATTTCTGTCGTTGGGTCATTTAGAGTTCATTTGTGGAGCAAACTTCCTCCTGCCATGTAAGAGCTCAGGGGAGTGTTGTATCGCCAAGCAGGCAGCTCATACATAGGCCATTTTGTCGGGCACAAGAGGCTGAGGAATGCAAGGTATTTGCTTGGAGAAATTGTCGGTCCTGATGGCCTTCCCTCAAGGTGCCAACTTACTGTCCATGTTCCTGTTGGAACATAAGCTGACTGTGTAGGCACACAAAGGGGGGAAAAGCCTTTTAATTACAATCTGATGAAAGATCACTAAAATACTGAGTTCTCTTCCCACTGACTCTTGGCCTCATTAGTTTGACTGTGGCACAGCAGCGCAGCATTAAGACTCTTCAAATGTCTCTAAACAACTGCTGATAACCTTCTGAGGACATGAAGGTGTTCAGCTCCCTTACAAAAGTGAGAGACCTCATTCTGCCACAGGTTCTAGTCACAGGTATGGAAAGGTGCAGCTCTTAACCCTGTGGAAATATTTAACACATGGAGAGGTTGTCCTCTCCACATTTCCATGCCTCTCAATTACTCCAGCACTATTTCCCCCTATGAACAGCTCCGTGACCCACATTCCCATTGCTTCAGTGACCAGGGCTTAAAGGGACCATCCTCCTAAACCATAGTAGTACATTTCCAAACTGTCTTGATAAGTCACACAAAACTGAGGCTTGAAGCACTGAAGCCTAGTTGTGGTCTGGTGACTGACTATGTTTGTGTTTCTTTAGATGCGCTGGTACCCTACTCCCTCTGAGACTTCCCAGCCTGGATGGAAGTCCCGGCAGTTTTGTTAGATATTTAGTGAGTAACATTTGATACAACAGTGCTTTTTAGATTTGTCCCCACTTTACTCTCCTCCATGTTACTGCTAACCCAACGTCATAGTGATGCCAACACTGCTTGTCAAAAAATGCACACTGTATTGATAAGGATAAATGCCTCCTAAAATATCAATGACAATCATCCTATGTAATGATGCACAATATCTTCTCAGTGATTCTTTCTTGAGGAAAAACCAGGGCTGGGTGATATATCAGATTATCTCAACTATACAAGTTGTTTTATGAAAATTGTGAAAATCAGGATTAATGCTTTATTCAGCCAAAAAAAAAAAAAATCAATTTGTAGTAGTAGTAATAATAGTAATGAATCTATTGTGAATGTATTTGTCCAGGCAGTGGTGCTTTATTTAAAATAATGCACGCTCTTATCCTGCAAGAGCTGCTTTGTTTCGTCACTTATTGATATTGCGAATATGGTGTGCCGATGAAATACAACACTTACAATTGTGTTTTACCCATTCCTAACCCTGAAAACAAATCTAGATTTGTTGGATTACCCAGCCCGACTAAAAACAGGACATTTTAAACCACCATATTATATTAATGCCAGTTACTGACAATGTTGTGATTGTAGTTTTTTTTTTTGTCACTGTCCTCAAGAATATTGAAAAATTAAGTCTAGAGTCGTTATTATGAATAATTACGATCTCAAGCCAAATAAAATTGAATGGTTTAAACACTTCCACTCATCTAAGGTATTAAACTACTCAAAACAGACAATGCATGTTTTGTGCCATATTCAGTGAGTATTAATAGCTGACAATAGCTCCAGTACATGCACAGTTAACTCTTGTTTGGTAAACACAAGGGCAAATTAAACTCTTTGGAAATGCTTATTCGACCACTGGGAACAGTACTGACAATGTAAAACCACCAGAGCTGTCCTATGTACAGTCAAATCAAGCAAAACTGAGGAAACCTTTGCTTTTTTTTAAGTAAGTCAAAGACAATAAAAAATAAATTAACAAAGGAGCAATATGAATCAAGAAAAGAATATTAAATGGTTATTTTTATGGACTACTGTAAAGTTTCTATAGAAAATACCAAGTGGTCTAATAATAATTACCAAAGTATTAAATAATTGAATTTGGGATCTGAGAGGCTGGAGAAGTCAAAGTATTGGGGGTTGGAGTTAAATTATTGTTCTTCTGCTCTTTTGTCAGTTAAAAACCCTAGAATGAAATCTCTTACAGATTTACAACTTTGTGAAAATCAAGACTTGCTTATTTCAAATAACTCTTGTGTTCCTTGTTTCTTCAGGTCTCTGGAAACCACACCTTTGTCCAGATGAAGTGAGGTTTGCCAAGCTCTTCATTAATTTAATCAGGTTTATTTAATGGACAAATGTGCATTATTATAAACAGTATTTATATCCCCCCCCGATTGTCGTTTGGGGGGAGTCTGAGTTGAAACCACCTTGCTGTCGACAATCTCAAGCTTATCCTTGGCAACTATTGCGGTACCATCTTGGCACTTCCAAAACCTCATGCAAGCCTAAACTCAAACTCCATGGATCATAATTGCTGAGGGAAATTGATGCATCGAATTTACCGTTGTTAAGCTAGTTCCTCCATGGGTTTCCTACCGCAGCTCCTGGGAGGTTTAGAAGCGTTAAGAGTCATTGCATGTTCAAGTCTTTTTGGCATGAATTTAGAACGCAGAGTTCTGTGTATCCTAATTTTCTTAGTGTTTGTGTTGCCTCTTTACCTTGGCCTAGACAGCAAAATGTTTTGTTTTCCTGTAGAACCTTGGTCTTACCTCTGTGAAAGCTAGGCTGTTGTACAAATGGCTTATCTCGCATGGACTTTGTGAATGCATCCCTACGTTCTGACAATCCCAGTCCTTATGATCATATCAATGTCTGTCATTATTTGAGCAAAAGAAAGTACAAATATTTTTGTACTTTTTGCGTAATGTATATTTATGCATTTTTGTGCAACTAAATAATGAACCTGTATAAGTTGGATGTTTAGTCGTCTCTTGTGTTTTGGTGTTATTTTTGATCCTATAATCCTGTTGAAGTAGTTTTAAAAAGAAAAGTGCAATTTGTTTAAAGGGGAAGTTGGGATCTGTCAAAAATGGAAGTACTCAGAACGTGGCTTGTGCCATTCTGCTAAAATGAGATTGCTGTAAAACGATCTTTCAGAATGTGAAACTGGACTACAAATGTAAAGGGTTGTTTTTTTGGGGGGTGGGGGGGCATTTTGAAATGGGAAGCAGGATTAGATCGATGGAGGAATTTAGTTTGTGGTTTAGAAAATGTTTGTCTTTGTATCTGCTGTGCATAAGATGTAAAAAAATATTCCCATCTTATGAATAAAAGAAGTGAATGCATTTATCTCTGTCATTTATCACTGCAGCAAGTTGGCGGCTAATCACAATTAAAAGTTCCACAATGTTCGCTAACTCTGCAGACATCAGATGTTGACATCAATAATTCAAGCCAACTTTTCATTTGTAATGCACCATTGCATTAGTGTGTTTGCATCATACGTGGCGCTGACCTCCACACTCTGCCCTCGTCAGCTGGTCAGAGGCTCTGCTCAACCAACCGTGACGCCTTCTCCAGGGATTCTTAAGTGACTCTTCTCAATACAACCAGCTGCCTAATTGTAACGGTGACAGAGCTGGTGGTTAACTCAACATTTGGTCTCTATTGTACCGGTTACATTACGGCAAACGTTAAGACTGGGCAACAAATTGAATGAATAATTGTCTATAGGGTTTATTTTGTTCACATTGTGTTTTCATGAATTAATTTAATGCGTAGTTTATGGAAACTGCAAAGACTTCCCACATTTTGCTCCTTGAGATAGGTTTTTGCATAGAGGAAATACCCTTCTGACTAAATTGTCACATTATGTAACATTCAACTAAGTCTAAACATGCAAAACATACCTGAAGGAACAATAGGCATACAATCGGTCTTTGCCAGACACTAGATCACAGGTGTCAAACATGCGGCCCTGGGGCCAAATCCGGCCCACCAAAGGGTCCAATCTGGCCCGTATGATGAACTTGTGAAATGCAAAAATTACACTCAAGTTATTAACAATCAAGTGAAAAAAATCATTTTGTTTCAGGTTCCATACAAACACATAAACCAATTAGATCTCAGTTGGGTCAGACCAGAAAAATACTGTCATATTAACCTATAAATAATGACAACTGCAGATTTTCTTTGTTTTAGTGTAAAATAAGTAAAATTACATGAAAATGTTTACATTAACAAACTATCCTTTTACAAAAAATGTGAATAACCTGAAGAAATATGAACAATGTGAAATGTCTTGAGAAAAGTAAATGCAATTTTATCAATATTATGTGTAATTGTAATGTAAGTTGTAATGCACATGTGTAAATGATAAACTGAAAACTGATGCAGAATATTGTTAAAACTGCACTTGTCTTTCTTAAGACATTTCAAATTGTTCATGTTATTCAGATTTTTAAGGAAACGAAGTAGATATAAACGTTATAATGTAATTTTACTTTTTTCACTGGTGTTATTTTACTGGTCCGGCCCACTTGAGTTCATATTGGGGTGAATGTGGCCCCTGAACGAAAATGAGTTTGACAGCCCTGCACTAGATGGAATGGATGGATAGATAGATTTACTTTATTAATCCCCAAGGGGAAATTCAGAAGACAGCATGCGGTCACCGCTCCACAAACACAGCCACATCAACAATCAATAAATAAATGCAGAGTATAAGTACCTGTGAATAAATTAGATAAAAAAGAAGTAGCCTTAAAAGACAACACAAGTGATTGATACGCCTCCTCCGCCATTTTTGTCTACGGCGCTGAGATAAACAGTAAACGCAGATGCGGTGAGGATAGTCATATGTTGTTAAATCGCAAAACTGGGGAAACAAAAGAAAAACAAGCGAAAACCTTAGAGACAAATTTAAAGATGCCAGGGAAGGTAATTTTGCTGAATTGTCAACAGCGTTGATCCATAGGAGGTAGCAGTTAGCAGCCGCAGAGCCGAAGCTGCACTGGTACCTCACACCTCATCTATAGTATTACCAACTATCTAGATCAGGGGTCTGCAACCCACGGCTCGTTCATCCTTCTGCTGCGGCTCCCTGTGGCTTTGAGAACATGAATGAGTATTTAATTTAAATTTTATTTTAGTTCGGTAGTTTTTTACCCTCAGCCACACTGGCCGCAGGATATTGTCATCAGCTGGTCGTCCGTCTGTCCCAAAATCTTTGCCATGCACTGATAAGTCAGGCCACTAGGGGCAGGCCCCCAAAGAGTTGGCCAGAGTCGGCTGTATACACTCCGCCGATATCTGCACATACTCGGACCGTATTCAATGCAGACCCAAATCAGACATGACAGTGCACAGTATGGTTAAGAAAAAAAGATGGATGAATGAAAATGCCTCTGTAAACCATCATTTGGAAAAATGAACACTGGAGTCTCAACTTCCTGTCCAGCTTCACTGTGGCTTGACGGTGGAGACGCGATAGAGGAATGGGTGAGAGAAATAAAACTAAAGAAGAATAACTTTCACCAATATTTTGCTCAAGCCTGTGAAAATGACCCTAATGTTAACACGAATGTTAATAATGCAATGTTAGAGTCTGGCTCGGCTCTGGGTATAGGCCACACAGGCAGCTGCCTAGGGCACCATCTGCTGAAGGGGGCGCCAAATTACAGACAAAAAAAAAAAAAGATAAATTAAAATATCTGTATAATAAACTTGAAACGCACCCTTTACACTTCCTTGACATGTTTTCTCTTAAGTAAATCATAATCAAGGCTCAATATGACAAATCTTTATTACACTTATCCCACTTTGTGGATTCTGTCATTCACATTTATTTCTTATTCACTATTAAAAGGCATGACACCAACTCACATCATCTCTAAAACAAGCTAAGTATCTAAACCATTTAAATGATTTTTCATTGTATATTTCTTTCTCTTAGACTTATTTCTCTTGTGCTTCATTTACATTAATTCTTTACCACTGTATGTACTGTTTTAGATCAATCTTGGATTCCTTTATACATCTATTGCACAAACCAATTCCAGTATTAATTCACAGTCTCAAACATTTTACATTTTGCAAATCAACATATCAGTGACAGTCAATATTTTGAAGATTTTCATAAGTCAGGCTGAGGGTTTTCAAATGCGACCATGTTATGTTTTATACATAGCATTAAGTTAGAAAAAAACAAAAATGATATATGCAGTCTTATGCTCATTTTAGGTGTCAAAATGGGTCCAAATGGCTCTTTCAGTGTCGAGGGTTGCTGACCCCTGATCTAGTGTATGGTATAAGTGCATACACATTTGATGAGTTCAGAAACTATAAATCTCTTGAAGCTCACGGACATTTCTTCTGCGACAATCAAAACTGCACGATTTTGTGGTTTCATCTTAGCTGTGTGGGGCTACAGCATGCACCTGCTAAATAAAACAGTTGGATGTGTTCAAACTGTTCCGTCCACTCCCTGTGTTGTTTCTGGTGTGTGAAAAAGTGTACATATTCACACTGGTGTTACTGCACACCATTGTGACTGAAATCATTTCTACATAGTTATCTCAGATTGCACTGTTGTTTTGCAGTTTGGATTGTTGTAGTTTACATGATTGTTATGCACTCTGCATCATTGTTGCACAGTTTGCACTTAAGTTATGCAGTTGTCAAAATCTGACCTACATTTGGTTCACAAACTGTTTGTTCATAAAAAAAAAGGAAATAGTCAAGATTACAACCGTAAAATGAAAGCGTACATAGTTTATTGTTTAAACAGTGTCAAATGCTGTTTTGCACAACAAAATATACAAATTGATGACCAGGTAACGTTCCTCTGCAGCCTCCTGTTTCCCTTCATCAGTCTGTAGCTGACCACATTCTTCAGCCTCCTTTGTCCATACACTGTCATGCTCCCCAGCATCTCCTTTCTCAGCCGCATGTAGTGTGTGGATGTTCCTCAGCTGTGCCTGGTTACCTCTTCTGGCGGAGCATGCGGTGTTTGTGAGTCTGATGTCAGTGTTGCCCAGATGCAGGGATGGAGCCCAGTCTGGGTCAGCCTCCATCATCTCATATGCAGGTTGACCTGCAATAACATTAGAATTTGAGTACATTTTACAGTGCAGTACACCATTTCCCTTTGAAATATATCAGAATTACTTCTAAACTGTCATTAGTCTAGTTAGTGAAGCAGTAGTGGTAGTCAAACGTTTGCGCTTGAAAGTGAAATGAAAATAAGGTGAAAAGGCTTATGTGAATGCGATGTGCATTCTTAACTACCTTTATATAAGATCGTGCTAAGGAAATTAATTTTAGTAGGATTTACTAAGACTAGATCCATCAAGGTGTGCTGCGCTCCCTCTGTGTTGTTTAGCTGAGTAACAAACAATAACGGTAAAATACAACATCAGCTCTAGCAAACTTTATAGGTCAGACAATCGGCCATGGAGTCGTTATTTAAGACATCACAGCCATTTTAGATTAACACTTGAATTGCTTTTTCTGTTTATTAGTCATGTGTAATGTAGCTAGCATACAGCACCACCTGGTGGCAACACAATACAGCCCAGGCCAGCTTATTCCAAACCCTTTGGAAATGCACGTAATTGGAATTTTTGTTTGTAAATTTTCATGTTTATTTCAAATTCATTTCATTTTATGAAAACACAGCTCCTGTCAGTGAAATGACCAAGAAATTATTTTCATCATGTTGAATACCAATTTGATTTACATTTAACACTTAATTAGTTTTATGGTAATAGCCACTGAATAATGGACTCAAATCAAAATCAAATCAAATTTTATTTATCATAACAAAAGTTATCTCATGACGCTTTACATATAGAGCTGGTCGAAACCAGACTCTGAGCCAATTTACAGAAACCCAACAGAATCCTCCAGGAGCAAACACTTGTGACTGATGACAGTGGTGAGGGTGTCTATGGGTAGATTTGGCTTTTTACTCTTTGAGACACCTTTAGGATGATTTCATCATGTTGCATCTTGCCAGTTTCATGTGTTATGCCTTTTTGGGGTTTTGTCTGCCACAAGGTTTTAATCTTGTTACATCTTCCTTTTTTTAATTTTTTGATTTATTTATTTATTTATTTATTTTTTACATATTTTACATTTTCATTTTGTAAGTTCGGCCTAAATAAATCTTTCTTCAACTATCAGTTTTTCACAGTTTTCTACAGTACTGTGCAAAACTGTCTTTCAAACTAGAATGAAATGATTTGACATTTGTGCTAACTTTACATATTAATTGAGATGTTAATAGAATATAAATCCAGTAGGGCTCTGAGGTCAACTGACTCAGGTAACATAGTCCAGTCCAGAGTTCAAACTAAACATGGTTAAGCAGCTTTTAGCTGTTACGCTGCACACAAGTGGAACAAGCTACCAACTGAACTGAAATCAGCCCCAAATGTGAACCTTTTTAAATCCAGGTTATAAACCTTCCTCTTTTCATGTGCATATGAGTAAACTCTTTCCAGTCTTGTCGTTTAAATGCACCTTTTTTTATTTTAATGTCATGCTTTACTCTATTTTAATTTTAATGTTAATATAATCCTCTGATGATTTTAATGTCTTTTTCCCCCCTTTTTTTTATTTTAATGTAATTTCAATGTCTTGCTTTTGCTTTGGCGTGATTTTTTTTTTTTTTTTTTTAATGGCTTTATAAAGCACTTTGAGTTATCCTGTGTATGAATAGTGCCATACAAATAAACTTGCCTTGCCTTGCCTAACTCATGAAAAAATTTCTTGCAGTGACGTTTTTGGTTGTATTGCTCAGCCCTAATTTTCAGAGTCAAGCATCAAATTTATCTGACATAACTGGCATTAACACTTGAACTTAAAATATTCCAAACAGGAATTCATTCAGTTCTGAAACCTGTATGTTTCCATGTTTTTGATCCCTCAGAATTACAGAACAAAGAAGAAACACAAGAAAGACACTGCAATATTGGTTTGATGATTAATGACCATCACTAATTAATTTTCCATAAATCAAACATGTTTCCAGTCTGACTGTGATGCTGGCCAAAGGAAACTAAATACTGGAAGATGCCACCTTGGACTGATGAATATTTTCTGGCATTTTCTGTCAAACTGTTAAAATTATGAAAAATAAAATGGTTATGGGCTTTCTAGAACAATATTGGATCCTAGATACTTTTTAAATCTGGAATTTTATAACTAAAACACTATATAATCCAGGAGACGTATTCACAAGAATATGCTGTTTGCCCTTCATGGAAAACTGGGTCATTCAACATCACTTTCACACAGGATATTTGGATTGACATGAAATCAATAGAGTGCAAAGACGGGAATGCTTCAAACTGAAGGCACATTTTCTTGTGCTTTTCAAGTGACCACGCAAGCAGCTCCTCAGCATATGTAGGATATATTCAATTCATAATATTTATAGTTTTCTCAGTGAATATTGCCTGCAAGAAAGATCACATCATACTGTATATCCTAATGTGTATGTACACTGTGCTGCTATTCTATGGTTTCCTTGGTTTTAAATAAGACTTTCACATCAAATTCTGTTTCTAGTTCAATTTCTAAAATTGAGAATGTTAATTTTTCTAAAATACAAGCAGCCTTTTTCTTAGAAGTGAAAATCAAGACCTTGGTTTTGTTGTGGTCAGGGACATAAATACATAAAATGCTTATTCTTATTGAAAATTTATGTGATTGCGTTTTCCTCTTAAACCCAGAACACAATAAATCACATAAGTAACGGTACAATTTATTTACATAGCTCCTTTCACAATTAAAATATCACAAAGTACTTCACAAAAAGTCACAAACATGAAGAGAAGAAGAGTATAAGAGACATAAAAACAAAACCATGAACACACTACACTAAAAGCTTGTCTAAAGAACACAAGTCTGCTGTTATAAGTAGAAAATGTAGTTTAACTGAAACACTACATTATTAAAGAATCAGAGCTGAATGTGATGGAAATGTTTTGCTAGAAAGGTTACATTTTTTCCCAACCTGACAGAGGTGAAACATGCTACCAAAAGAAAACATTACTTCATCGACGATTAAATGTTTCCAAGGTGGAACGTGAAAGCTGTAGGTTTGAGAATGCAGGTTGTTGTTGCCCTCTGGTGGAAACACAAGCATCCACAGATGGAAGAGAAATGTCCTGTCGAACACCTGAAGCAAAAAGCCAGAATTTATGGATTAACTGGAAGGTTTAAGTGTCAACGTAAATACTCATATACTCACTTCTTGGACTCAACATTGTGTTTCATATCAGCTTTTATGTACCATCTGTTCACCTGGTGGATGAAATTTAGTTTGGTTTTTTATGAGGTGCATGTTGGGAAATTGGCATAAACTAGTATAATTTGCTAAATAATTGAAGGGGGGGGGGGGGGGGGGGGCATGACCTTTTTCAAGTCACAGATAATGTAGAGATTAAAAGATGGCAGTGAATTCTGTAAACACAGATATTCATAGTGGCTTAATGAAATCCTCCCACTTAATTCTGGGATTTAATTGATTAAATCCCTGCAATTAATCATTAATATAGTGATGGATTAATAACATGAAAAACACAAGCATTTTCATTTAATTCATGTTTTTTCTGTCTGAAAGAACTAACCAAAGAGGACATCTAATGTTTTTCTAATAAATGCATGCATCAGTACTGTTCATTTCATTTTGTTCAAGTTACCATGTGGGATTCATATCCACAGCTTTGGAAATAATCTGTGAGGTGGTGTTTATATGCATTTTCTTTGTGCATGTTGACGGAGTCGGGACTGGATTTTTGTCTGGATTTTGTAATAAATGCATTGTGATTTTAAATTCCTTCACTGTGACTCTTCTGTTGTTACCTCCGCCAGGAAGTATTGCGATCACTTTGCTTTCTGTGTTTGTTTGGGTGTTTGTTTGTTAGCAACTTTACGGGAAAACTATTCCAACCATCTTTACCAAATTTTTACCCACAGATAGGCCTAGGTCCTGGGACGAACCCATTAAATTTTGGGCCAAGTAGGCCAAAGTTCAAGGTCACAGCAAGGTCTCAAAATCTACAATTTTCCTATCTGTCATCATTGAGCAATTTTCGAAAATTCATAAAAAATTCAAAATGACTCCGATTAGCCTCCAATTTGATCCATCCATAGCTTCTAACAATATCTTGTATCTGGCACAAAATTGTTCACATCCACTGTGAAATGTGGACTCTGTGGACATTTACATTTAACATTGAAAATCTCATTTACCACACATTTTTCATTATAACTCAACAAATATTGATTGGAATTTAATATAATTTGACATACACATGACTGGTACCAAGCTTAAACTTTTTCTGCTGTATGGAACAACCTGGAAACTGTTTAATTTAAAAAGAAATAGTCGATCTACACATGCACACTGTTCAGGGTGCTTGGTGGAGGTTTGCGTTCTCTGAACACTTGTTACTTCTGTTGTGCTGGTTATGAATAACTTTGTGCTGACCTGCCCTTATATTATCTGTCTCAAAATACTTTTGTTCATTAAGTCAGAGATACAAATAAGACAAAAAAAAAAACAAGAGAAAAATAACAGAAGGGACAAATCAAGGAAAAACGACAAGATGCTAAGGATGAAACAAAATGATAATCACAACAAAGTTCAACATGTAATGAGCGAGGAACAACATAAAAGCTTTAACAAGGTGAAAATGATGAAAAATATGCAACCAGACTTATGTCTAACTGCTTCCACAAAAGTCAGAATAACATGAAAATAATGGAAAAGACATGAGAGATAAACTTGACATAAAGGTAAAAGATGTATAAAATAAGCTGAAAACACTGAAAAAGATTCAACTTGACATTTGTTGAAAATTGGGTAAAAAATTCACAAAAGACACAGCAAGCTGAAAATAATGTAGGTATCGCAAAGAACATAAGACATAAAATCCTCAATTTCCTGCGGGCTCTGCCCAAAGGATCAGTAAGGTTCTGTCTAATCTAAGTTGTATCTAATCTAATCTAAAAGCAATAAGATAGAAAATCAAAACAAAAAACAATAGAATTTATGACAATTCGAGTTGTAGCTTTTTTTTCCAGTTTTTTTTTAATTAAAATTTCACAAATAATGTACAAAAAATATCAACAACAAGGCTTCTTTCTTATATTATACAAAAAAACCGAGAGGTAATCTTTTACAGAGTACAGTGTATACAATGAAATAAAATATCAAATTTTAAATTAGGGAATGATTTTAAATAGAATAAAAAAAAAAAAAATTACAGGCATGGCAAGTACATGGTCTGAAAACATCTGTCATCTTCTTCAAATGCTTACGTTTTCCACATAACCTCAAGTTGCATTTTTATTCAATTTTACATATAATTAAATTCTTGGGTCTGAAGATGAAAAATGTCTTTGTGGTATAAAATTTAGAGTGTTATATATAAAGTATTATATATCGTACAATAATCATTATATGATGACTATCATAACTTGATATTATTAAACCACTTTGATACAAATTAAACAGTTATTAGTACTGAAAAGTTAATTTAAAGTTTTGTAGAAAAAAAATCACCCGTGGTCTAATAATAACTTCCAAAGCTGTATTATTTTTTGCACAGACTATACGGTAACATTCATAACAGCAATAACATAGTAAGTGGTAAAATAACAGTTTTACATTCATTGTGCATTCTTCATCTGACAGAAACTTTTCATTGGTCCACATGAAGAAATTAGCAGTGTCTTGAACATCATATATTTCAACAGTATCATATCTACATTTATGGATGGAGTCAGACTCATCCTGCAGTATTTCAGATGGTCATGGATGGGTGTGGATTTAATCCTTAAAGACCCTCTGCTGTTTTTAATCATAAATTCCAATTTAAAAAAAAAAAAGTTTGTCTTTCCCAAATGATTTATCACCATTTATTATAATATTCTTCTCTGTATTTTGCATTTTTCAGTGAAAATCAGGTATTTTCTTATATTTCCCGGTCGTGTAGATGTTCATAAAAGCCCAGGGAAAATGATTAGTTCAAATTTTAAAAAATGAGGGAAAAAGTGACATTTCCACAAAATGTTTCATTTACTGAACATCAAAACAACTACGAACAGCCACTGTCATTTGTCAAACGTGTTAATATTTTTTAGATGATGGTGTTTCCACATTCACTGTGGAGCTTCTGAACATCCAAATGGGTCATATCTGATGATGATGAAAAGATGATAAACTGATGGATTATTTACATGTATTTACAGGATAAGTGGATCAACAGATATTAAATATTTTAGATCAGTAGATGTTGTTGGTTGGTGGTGGATGTTTTGGTCTTCATGGGTTAATATTTTTGCTTCATATTGTAATATATTTCAGAAAATTTCTCACATCAGGTTATATAGCCCTGTTTGTGTAAAATGAATATATCAACATTTGGTTGAGAATTTTGGTAGAAATGCATAAAATCTAGTTTTTCCCCTCTTTACCTGACTGATTAGATTAACTCTGTAGTTGTAATTTATTGTTTTTACACACACACACACACACACACACACACATGCACACACACACACACACACACGTACAGGGTGGGGAAGCAAAATTTACAATGAACATTTAGTTGTTTTTTCTCAGCAGGCACTACGTCAATTGTTTTGAACCCAAACATATACTGATGTCATAATTATACCTAACACTATTATCCATACCTTTTCAGAAACTTTTGCCCATATGAGTAATCAGAAAAGCAAACGTCAAAGAGTGTGTGATTTGCTGAATGCACTCGTCACACCAAAGGAGATTTCAAAACTAGTTGGAGTGTCCATAAAGACTGTTTATAATGGAAAGAAGAGAATGACTATGAGCAAAACTATTACCAGAAAGTCTGGAAGATACTATTAAAGAAGAATGGGAGAAGTTGTCACCCCAATATTTGAGGAACACTTGTGCAAGTTTCAGGAAGCGTGTGAAGGCAGTTATTGAGAAAGAAGGAGGACACATAGAATAAAAACATTTTCTATTATGTCAGTTTTCTTGTGGCAAATAAATTCTCATGACTTTCAATAAACTAATTGGTCATACACTGTCTTTCAACCCCTGCCTCAAAATATTGTAAATTTTGCTTCCCCACCCTGTATATATATATATATATATATATATATATATATATATATATATATATATATATATATATATATATATATATCTACACACACACACACAGATAGATAGATAGATAGAGCATTCTGAATGTAAATCTAAATTCCAGTCCACAGTCACGTGAGCCTGTTAATGGCGGTGACTGATTTGATGTGGAACACGTGATTGGACGCAGACTGTGGAGGCCCACTTACTGTTTCAACACACGTTCATTAAGTTGAGTCTAATTAGCTGCTAGCACGTTTCATAAATATGAGCGTTTACTGCGGCCGCTGGTTTTTACTGTTGCATTTGTCATAGGTTGTCTGTCCACATCATGGCGTTTTCCCTGGTGAGTAAAAACACCCAGTTTCAGCAGGTCTGGGTCTGTTCTGGGTCAGGTCTGGGTCTGTTCTGGGTCCGTTCAGGGTCTGTTCTGGGTCTGTTCTGGGTCCGTTCTGGGTCAGGTCTGGGTCTGTTCTGGGTCCGTTCTGGGTCAGTTCAGGGTCTGTTCTGGGTCCGTTCAGGGTCTGTTCTGGGTCCGTTCAGGGTCCGTTCGACCACTTGACCTTTTGTTGAACTCGTCCTAGTCGCCGACATTTGTGTTACTTCACCCCACAGTATGTTTGCTGGTACTCCTTATGACTTTTGTGGAAATACATGGTTTGCTTTTCATGTCTTCTCTGGTTGTTGTGCGCAGAGAAACGACCCCCGCAGGCATGAGGGCTCGGACTCCGAGTACCCGGCCCTGTCCACCTGCAGCAACGCAGACATCTTCCGTCGGATGAACACTATGCTAGGCAACGCCTTGGACTTCACCGGTGTGTGCACCACCCCCAACAGCACCAAGGCCAAGCCGGAGCCGCTCGGTGGTAAAAGTCTATCCTTAGTTTTAAAGTGGCCCGAAAGCAACAAAAACCTCAGCCTTGAACAGAAACTGCCCACTTGTTTGACCTGGTAGACCAGGACCACTACCATGCGGCTGTAAAAACTATCACCTGGGGCTTCGTCCTTTGCACATTTTACCGCTAGTATTTAAACCATTATGCAGAAATTCAGCAGTGGAGTTTCTCTAATTACCTTTTTGCAAAACTTAGTTGTTTCAAATACAACTGAATGGCCTCTGCAAAGCCAAACTTTACCTGACTTGCACAAGAATACATTAACAAGCCCCACTGGTCTAATTATGTCCAAAGCTGTCTGTACTTGAGTAAAATCAAGCTGACTCTTTTCTGATGTTTCTCCTTTTCCAAGTGACTATATATATTTGCAAAAATGGCAACTAGTCAAAGCTTTATCTGGTGGTAGGTTATAACCCACACATTTCATGCATCTTGTCTTGCTCTTGAGCAGCTGGTTGGTGCTTTATCCTACAACTGAAGTGAAAGTACAAGCAGTGTGGCTTTTTGAAGACCATCCATTTTACTGTTGATCAGATTCCAGAAGTTTTCATTTGCATTCAGGTCTGAGAGTTGAGTAATCGCAGCCCTGTGTTAAACTGAATGTTTCGTTGAAGTTTAGAATTCAAGTTTCAACTCTCTGAAGCCCAACATGATGCTAGTATTACATGAGTAAAATATTAACTGTTAAGTTGAGGCTTAATTCTTAAGCATGGAACAAGTGGTGTGCTTTTTTTTTTTTTTTTTTTTTTTTTTTTTTTTAAATTTTGGTGGTGAAATGACTTAAAATATTGCAAAATGACTAATCGAATGGTTTCAGTTTAGATTTGGATTAATTACATTTTTCAGAAACAAACATCCAACTTTCAGCTTCTTAAATGTGAATATTTTTCTTGCTTCTTAACCCCTATAATAAAATATACGGGTCATCTTTTGATTGTGTACCACACAAGATGCTTGATGTCAGACTTTTTGTTATTGTATGATGCTAACAACAACTGAAAATATCCAGATGAATCAACAGTGGAAATAATGGTCAGTTACAGCCCATCTGTTGTTGTGATTGTCTTGGGTGTCTTAAATGTCTAACCATGGTCTGGAGTGATACCCCTGTGGTGTTATACAGTTTGTATTGTCTAGTTTGTAAAGTACATTGGACAGAAAACCATCTACAAAAAATAAAAATTCAAATGATGGTGAGGTAATCAACTAGCTGGGACAGATGGATACTTGATGATGTAATTCTAAAATCCAGTATTTTTAGTGCTTGGCAGTATATTGGTCTTGATTTCTCATATGCCTCCATTCTAGAGTTGTGCGTGGCTAGTCAAAGTGGTAAGCATAGTTGATGACAGTTTGAGAGACTTTATGGTAGTGATTCTGTGTGAGGACTACATTTAAGTCTGAAAGTTTTGAAACTCTTAGACTGTATTTTTAAAGATTAAAATAATTTGCATGGAGGGCATGTGCCAATGACTGTCACCACTATTTGATTGATCAGCTTGAAATGGTTTGATTATTGGCCTTAAAGCACTTACCTAGGAGGTCAGGACACATGGCCTGGTTCTGTTTCCGTTGCCTTGGACTTGCTTCTGGAAGATGTATTGGATTTTTTCTCCATAATATGGAGAGGAGTGTTAGGATTAGGTACTCTTAACCTGACCTGCGTTCATGAAACACCTTGACATTGTTGTGCATTGTGAGTCTGTAAATACATCTGAATGGAACTGGATGAATCATTAAAGTGCTCATCCCTCCTCTATAGCAAAACAAAGACTGTAAAGCTTTAATGGAACAATAAGAAGACTTAGTTTGAAGTGTAATTTTATAAATCTTGATGAAAATGTTTTATATTCTGCAAGTGATTTCTTTGTATATTGTAAAATTTTCTGGGGCAAGCAAATGCTATTAAGATTTCTGTGTGACGTAATTAAATCTTAATTTTCTACAGTACTATGCAAAACTGTTTTGATATCATAAAATGCAAAAAATGTTTGACTCAAGATGCAACTGAGATACTGGAAATGTATACATGAAGACAATTGAAATGGCCTAAATGACCAAAATGGCAAGCATTTTTTTCCTCCCTTTGCATGCGTTAAGTGTTGTTAGTGGCAGACAAAAAAGTTACTGCATGAATTTATGTTTATTAATGTTTAAAGTCTTTGTCCTGGGAACAGAGGTACCACTAAATACTAACTTCTCTACAGAAGCTTTTCGATAACGTCTCTAACACTGAGGACAATGTAATGTTTTCTTGTTACATCTAAACAGACTGACAAATGCAACTCATTGCAACGCTGTGAAAACAGCAAAGCAATAGGTGACCTAAGGTACTCTTGACTGTAGAATAAGCTGTAAACTTGTAGAAAGGCTCATTTATTAAGCAGTAAACGCAATGAAAACTTCCAGGTGTTTAAAAAATATACAATTTTTACTGCCCAGCACTATGATGCTTATTTGGAAAGATGGAGCTCTGTCACATTTGTAACTGCACAAATTGTATTTCTCAGGGTGTGGTTTAAGTCGAATGCCACTCTTCATTCAGGGTGGACCCCCAGCCTCTCAAGCTGTATCTAAGCCAAAAGAATGGTATTTAATTTCTCAGCCAGAAACACCATCTTTTGAAGCGCCTTCATCTTGTCATTATCATTTGAGTGCCAGCAGCTGATTCATGCTGCATTGCTGCTGCAGCACTGCAGTACTATATATATATTTTTTTTTTAACCTCAAGAGTGAGATTTGCCAAGATTTAGGCTCAGCATAGTGCCTGCATCACTTCCTTGAAATTTTAATTTCCTTAAGTCTCAGTGTTACTGCAGTCAGATAAAGTTGTACTAGAAGGGTTTTGCTCAGCTCCACATAACCAGGGGCACAAAACAAACTGCAAAGTGAGTTGGTGATAGAGGAGTAAACTAGATCGAAATAAAAAACTGAGCTAAACTTGTGGCCTCGCTGCCCTGTACACCCCAGCTTGGTGTTGCTGAATCAGGGCTGGAAGCTTTCCAGGCCTGGGGAGGGAAGGGAGGAGCTGGTGGTGCAAATCGCTCAGTCCTCAACATCTGATCAGTCAGCTGCTTCTGATACAGCAAGGCACTGTCGCTCTCTCCACATGGCGTGTTTTTGTGTTTGTGTATATATATTTTTAAAAAAAGGAAATCAGAACAGAGTGCCTGAATTATTTAACTTTAATTCCCCATTGAGTTATTGAGCATCCTCTAGTTTGGAGTACTTTAGTTCAAGTCTGCTGAGTCATTCACTCAATTCTCCCATGCTGCCTCCCACCACTAGCTCTGCCCTGACTCCCCCCTCCTTCCCTGCCCGCCCCTCGCCTCTGTCGGCTCACTGAGGAAACAAGGCTAGACACAGTGTAAGCAGCAGCGGCAGGAGCAACGGCTGTCTTCCTCTAACTCAGACGTGCTGTGCCTACTAGAGAGGGAGTCCTTCTATCAACAAGCCAATAGCTCCGACAGGAATTTTTCATTACACAGTTGTTAGGCAAGAAGGCAGGGAGGTGGGGGAAAGCTGATGTCATTAGCAGGGGTGTGCGAGTGCATCAGCAGCCATGTCACATGCTGCTAGGTGGGTCAGTGATGCGGACGGAGATGCATGGCAGTTGCACCGGGCACAGAGGCAGCAGGTTAGCTCCATCAGCCAGGGCGAGGGGCGACACGATGACTAGTTTTTTAATGAAATTCTCTTTTCAGAAACTGTCTGACTCTCTTGTTATAGCTTAACATACTGTAACAACGGAGTTCACAGCAGACGTCTAATACTTCTCTCCTTTTTTTTTTTTGTCTC
Source organism: Sphaeramia orbicularis (assembly GCF_902148855.1). Lineage (NCBI taxonomy): Eukaryota > Metazoa > Chordata > Actinopteri > Kurtiformes > Apogonidae > Sphaeramia > Sphaeramia orbicularis. The sequence continues at coordinate 4,163,461 of NC_043959.1, forward strand.
TACTTTGGATTTTGGGCCGAGCAGAGGCAGAGCTGGCTGCAGTGGGCAGCAGGAGGATGCTCTTCCCCAACTGTGGTGGCATGCCTGAGTCCCAGGATCTGCCATCATCCAGGGGCCAACAAAGTGTCACAGACCTGGGACTGGGCCTCCAGTCGCTTCGTTTGTCTGGCTGGGACAGACCCTGGAGCAACCAGGACACCGATTCACACTCTTCTCCATCCCAGGTCCAGACCAGCTCGCCCTCCAGTGAGTAACAGACCCACTTCATTTTAATAATTCTGTTTTGTTTTCAACCACATCATGCCCTGGTTTGAGTGGTGCTAGCAGTTTCCCAAGAGCAGCTCTCATAATTCTTATTCATACAGAGCAGCACACATTTGTGGCCTTTATCTAGGCAATGCTTATTTATCATGAAATGTGTGATAGTTGGATATTAACAGAGGTGACTGTGGGAACAGATTGTAACGTCACGAGGGAGGATGATGTGGCAGTTCTGCTTTGCTGCATCTCAAGGAGGCTGGCAGGCACACAAACACAATTTTAGCCAACTTTTCTTTTCCTCAGAGTGTGATGGGTTTCCAGATTTTCCAGGTTTTACATTTGCTTTATTAACTTAAGTTACTTTGATATTGAAGAGTGTTGCGTTGACCAAAGTGCTGAAACTCAAACATGGTTTAGATACAAAATGAAACGGTGGGGGTGCCAGCTAATGAACTCAAAATGTATCAGCTAAGATGAGGTAACATTTCAGCTGTCAGTTGTGTTTTTAAAGCTGGGCCACAACGGTGGTGATGCCCCATTTTGTCTTGACCCATTTGTACTGCTGTATGTCCAAACTGACCTGGCATAACTTCATTTTAGAGCTTTCTAAACTGGGCCTGAAACAAATTGGGACAGAGCTGTGAATGCGGCCTACAGCTGAATAATCCCCCTGGAGCCTTGTGTTCAGTACAGTTAAAGGCCATGCAGTAATACAGAAGTATCTTTCACATTGCCAGCTGACTCACTTGGTTATCAAAAGGCAGACTGTGCTAATACTTGAAGAATTGCTGTGTGGCAGTGACTTGACTCTGAAGAAATGAGTCCAACGCTTACTAATTGTTAAGGATTATAGCTTTTGTGACATGTACACAGTCATAATTTCATTTAACATTAAAGAATGTATCACCTGGATCCTGTCGTTGGCAGCCAGCTTGCATCAGGTGGAATGTTTCTGGATCTATACATTGAAAATACTACTACTACTAATACTAATACTAATACTACTACTACTACTACTAATACTACTACTAATACTACTACTACTACTACTACTACTACTACTACTACTAATAATAATAATAATAATAATAATAATAATAATAATAATAATAATAATAATAATAATATGTAGCGCTTCTCAATGAACGCATACTCAAAGTGCGTTGTGCAATATCCTTTCAGTCTGTACTATTCCAGTTGAAAAACAAATGCCCATAAATGAAAGGGGAAAAACATATTTTAAAGAGTTTAATTTGCAGGGTGTCTTTAGACAAATCGATGTTGTGCTGTAGATTCGGCACACATCCTATTTTCATCAGTCTGCTCATCTAGCAAAATGGATTACGTCAAACAAGCAAAGGGTTTATATCTCCGTGGCTGCTCGTTCAACCCCTGACATTGCCATGACTCATCTGAAAACCTGCAAATGCTGCAATTGTCCTTTTCTCAGTGCTAGGTATACTGAACAGCCCCTTCAGTAGCATCCTTGGGAAGCCCCCAGGCTACCTGCCCCCTGAGTCCATGAGCATGACTGCTGACTTCCTGGAGAAGTTCCCCCGCACAGCGACTAGACTGGACTCCCAGTCTTTCCTGGACTCGCGCTCCAGCAGTCCTGAAGACTCGGAAACCAGTGGCTTCAGCTCTGGCTCGGACCACATCTGTGACATGCTGGTAATGGTTACTTTTGATTATTTGGCCCCAGTCAGGTGGGGAAAATTTGTCTGAAACCTTCACATGAACCATCTCCTGCAAGTCCATTTGGTTCTATATTTTGTATTAAGCTGCTGTTAGAAATGTGACTTTGTTTCAAAAATCTGCAGAAAGCCTTTGACAGACAAATCTATAAATGTGAAAGCCCTAATAACTACTAATCCCCCAGGGGCCATTTAACTGCATTAAGAGTAAGTAGTTCTGTATTGTCACCAAATCAAAAATGCATTTTAAAGGCTCTGTTGTGTGTGTGTGTATATAGTGTAGTCCCTCTACAACAGGACTAGTAGGGTGTATACTGTAAGACTGCACAATGTGGTGAAAATTTATCTTTTAATGCCATTTCCAAATGCTTTAAAAATGGTAACTTTCATTTTGCATTATTGAAATGCTACCCCTCTGCAGGTTTGGGCTCTCTTGCATTGGGCAAATAATGGACCTTAAATTGCAGACACCTTTTTTTTATATAATTGCAATAGACTGACATCAAACCACACCTGAGATTTGATTAAATGTGGATCTCTAAACCGTATGCTCGTAGAACCTGTTCAAACATGATACATTCATTGCTTTTCTATCATTTGGACTCGTCACTAAACTGTATTCATTCGTTTCCAGTCCACTCTGCGGATCTCCCCTCCCCTGCCTTATCTCACGTCAAACATGCAGAAGGACATGTTCCGACTGGGCTCCCGTCTGGACCCTCAGGACACCACCTCTCCTCTGACGCCTCCACCCAGTGCCAGCCCTGCCTCTGCGATCACCCGTCGCTGGCGTTCTGGTTCTCCATGGCCCGGTGCAGATGTGCTCGACCAGTCGGATGCATTCAGCATTGAAAGAGAGGCCCGTCTGCACCGGCAGGCTGCAGGTAAATCTGAAACTCTGTCACCCAGTCTGCCTCTCACTACCACACATTAACCTTTAATTTTTTGTGTATCTTGTAAATGGGTAAGCCTGTTTAAGCCTTTCTTTTGAAATCATCAGCTGTGAATGAAGCCACATTCACCTGGAGTGGTCAGCTCCCCCCCAGGAACAACAAGGATCCCCTATACTCCTGCAAGGTGTTTCTTGGCGGCGTGCCCTGGGATATTACTGAGGGTAATTTCCTCAAATGATTTTAGCTGTATTTCCTACTAATGTATACAAGTGGTCAAGGAATAAGAAACTGTTATATTGTTCAGTACAGTGATATAATTTGTTCCTACTGTGAAATTCAGTTTTTGCTGACGAGCAAAATAAAAATATCATTTTTGGGAGGAAAAAAGTTTTCTTTATGCACAAAACGCATACAGAAACCGTGGCCCAAAAACCGAGATACGGACTGTACCGTGGGCTACCTGTACTGTTGCACCCCTAGTATTTATGTACTACTGAAAGCTGTTTGTTAGCTGAAACTCTAGCATGAACAAGGAGCTCCAGGTCATATTAACCACTTTAAAGGTGCTGGAGACTTTTGTCACCAATTTTTCATTAAATCTGTAAAACCTGTCACAGCCTAAGTATCATGAATCTAAGTCTTTCTGTGATTACTCACCTGAATCTCTTGCATTACGGTGAAAAATTTCAAAGTGCCATCCACTATAAACAAACCATGTGTTTACAAACCGACCCGGGAGGTCACTCGGGCATCTTCGGAATTTTGTTGCGATGTGCATTGTGGGAAACGGAGGTTCACGCAGCCACCTGGCAGTGCGACCATATGGTATTACGAGGGGCGATTGAGAAGTTTTGAGCCTAACATGGAAAGGATTAAGATATGAAGACCAAATTTGGTCCATGAAATCTTTCACATATCTTAATCCTATCCACTAAATTTCTTGGTCATAGCAATCTTTTTCCTTGTTTTACAGGTCCCTGAACTTTCTGTATCAAGTGTTTCCTGAAAAATGGACGTACCTGAGTATTGGGCTGATTTGTGACTATGGGTGAGACTTGGGTCCATCACTATCAGCCTGAGACCAAGGAACAGTCAAAACAATGGAAACATCCCATGTCACCAACCCCAAAGAAGGCAAAGGTCGTACATGTACTTGATGACAGCCCAATACTCAAGTTCGGCCATTTTTCAGGAAACACTTGATACAGAAAGTTCAGGGACCTGTAAAACAAGGACAAAGACTGATCTGACCAAGAAATTTAGTGGATAGGATTAAGATATGTGAAAGATTTCATGGACCAAATTTGGCCTTCATATCTTAATCCTTTCCATGTTAGGCTCAAAACTTTTCAATCGCCCCTCGTATATGGATGAAACAAACATGTGGAAACGGCTGGAGGAATATGCATAGAGGGAAGGGAATTCCTGCCCTTTCCGATCGTGTCTGTTCCAGCTGCCGCTGTAAGGCGGCTGCGCGAGCCTTCGCTTCCCACAATGCACGTTGCGACAAAATTCCGAAGATGCCAGAGTGACCTCCCGGCTCGTTTGTAAACACATGGTCTGTTTATGGTGGATGGCACTTCAAAATTGTTCACCGTGATGCAAGAGATTCAGGTGAGTAATCACAGAAAGACTTGCAGATTCATGATACTGAGGATATGACTGAGGTTTTACAGATTTGATGAAAAATTGGTCACGAAAGTCTCCCGCACCTTTAAGCAGGTCATGACTTTTATTAACTCGACCACTAATCTGCCAGGGGTCTTTGAGTCTAAACCTCTTTATCACAAATAAAACTATTTGCCTTTTTTAAGCTGTTTGTCATATAAAGTCAGATGGCTATTTTGATGCTTTTTTAGCATGAGAAATGCAGCTATATCTGATTTCAAGTGGCTTAATGCTTCCCACTTAGCTAATAGATTTGTCAAACTAATGTAATGTATAGGTATAACTATGTAGGAATGGTTATAGTTTCAGTGTTTTGTTAAGTTATATGGTGTGACATCTACATGCTGTTATTTTTTTTTTTTTTTTGGTCCAGGAATCTAAACTGATTGTGGACACTTGAACAAAGGCATGCTGTTTTTATAGAATGCAGAATTATTTGAAAAACTGGTGGTTCCATGTGGAAATGCATCAACTTTACCAGGCTCAGCAATATCAAATAGATATTGGGTTTTCAAGATAAATGTATTAAAGATAATAAAGATATTAAGTATTTTCGATATACAGTACCTGCTTATATTACATGCATTTCTCATGGATGGATGGACTAGTTGGCCTGTGACTAGTTAAACAGCAAATGGGACTCCTGTATGAAAGTAGTTCCTATTTTCAGGATGTAGAAATATACCACATGATGGAAGGGTAGGTTTTCAGACAGGGAGAGAAATGATTGACAGCCATAATTCTGTTTGCTGATCAGTTTCAGTGTCAGTCTACAGAATACAACAGTGAAGTAGTTCTCGTTTCTGCAACTGAAACTGTATTGAGTCATTTCTTTTAGATTTAGTCTTTTGACTTGGACGGAGAGGAAAGGACTGGATTTTCAAAGTTTATTGATTTTTGGTTCCTGCAGCTCTAAGAGGCTTTGATAAGATGTTTGTATCTGCAGATATTGGGCTTTAAACTGGAAATGCTGACTTGAAAGGGAAAATGAAGAATCTTTTTTTTTTTCCTCCTTTACCAACAACATATTTTTTTACTGTTATGCTGGTTTCAAATATGCATCATTTATTTTCAGAGTAAAAATATTTCGGCTCCTCCTCTCTCTCTCATTCATGTTATAAGACTGAGTCAGATGTAACCAATATTCAGTGCATCTAACGGAGCTTGGCTGTTTAAAAAGCCACATGAAACTGTAGTTGTAGTTTAACATGATTGTTTACTTAAAGTTGTCATCACTGATTTCAGCTGGTCTGATCAACACCTTCAGCGGTTATGGCCCTCTGACTGTGGAGTGGCCAGGTAAGGATGGAAAACACCCCCGCTGCCCCCCCAAAGGTAATGTGGCCAAAGGTAATGACAAGCTGGTAGGCTAATCTTTTTTTTTTTGTCTTGAATGGTGTCAGCACTGTGGTGAACTCATGGCATGATGGTGAGTTTTACTGTCAGCCATGATGGGTATAGGAAGTGTCTCTCACACTATTAACTCTGAGTTTAGACCAATTTGTGGAGGCTTGTAATGGTTGGGTTTATTGACTTTGGAGGTGATGAATATGGTTCTCACCATATTTGAGTGTAATTTACTCCCACAATCATTACTTTTCACTAATGTAGTTCTGTTTAAGAAATGTCTTTGATTTGAGACCTTCCTTTGTTTTGGACAGTGACAGTTGGCTCATTACCCAGTTACCTATAGGTGTTGCCTTGATAAATAACTGTAGTAATTTGATACACTCTTCAGGGTCTCGGGATGCACAAATAGAAATGTAGCTGATATAAGTTAATGAACTTACTCATCTCAAACCTTATTGAATCTGTTTTTTTGTACATGTGCTTTTAGAGGGTGTCTTGGCAATGTTCAGTTAGTGACTGCTTCAGATTAAACTCAGGCACATCCGCAGACTTCATACTGTTGCATGTCCTGAAATTTTCTGTAGGTTATGTTTACCTGGTGTTTGAGAATGAGAAGTCAGTGAGGGCGTTGCTCCGTGCCTGCTCTCAGGACCCCTTTCACCCAGAGGATAACCGAGAGTACTACTTCAAGATGTCCAGTCGCAGAATGCGATGCAAGGATGTGAGTAGAAACTACACCTGCATGGCCTGACACGTGAATTTACTAAAAACTGTTATGCGGAGTATATTGTGCTGTCCTTTTTTTTTTTTTGAACCCTCAATGACTTTAAACTTCTTGTAAATGTAACCCTTTTTTACTGGTTTAACCACACTGTGTAGACAGAACAAACCTGAACACAACAAATCATTTTGTATATCATTATATACAGGGTTCCTACGCAAGTATGGAATTTGATTTTAGAAATTTCCAGGTCTGGAAAAGTGTGGAAAATGGAAACAAATGTATGGAAAAATATTCATGTTTCCAAGACTGTTACCAGTGTTCTATTTTCTAAAACATAACATTTTGAATATCTAAAAAAGGAAAGGGATTGATCTGTTTTTTTATGTTAGTTTTTTTAAAGGGGTCATATTTTGCTAAACCCACTTTTATTAGTCTTTGGTACATTTATTTATGCATTTGTGGACCCAAATAGTTTGAATTTGAACCCTCTAGGTGCTGCAAAGCTTTCTTTGTTCATTTTGGCAAAAATCAAGTGGCGTTCTACAACCCGTTTTAATTCCAGCTTAGTTTATGTCTAACTATTTGCATCAAGACATTTGCACATATAAGGTCCAGACTTGTGATGAATATTTCTCAGAGTACACCATAATTGTTTGTTGGCAGCAGCAGTTTGTAGTCCATATTGCTAATATGTCCAAACTCCGAGCAGATTACCTAAAATGTTCAGTTGGTTGAACAGGACAGTGGCACAGCCAACAGCCTTGAGGGGGTGGGGAGTGAAGTGGCTCATGTGCATTTAAAGGGCCAGCGCTCAAAACAACCTTTCTGGTGTCATTATTCAGAAATAGGGGTTGAAGATGGACCTGTGGAGTTGAATTAATCAAGAGTTCAGACCCAAGCAGAGCATTTACAGTTTATGTAGACCACTGGGAAATGTTTGCAAATGTATATGTCCTTTTTTAAAAAAAAGGCAAAATATCACTCCTTTAAGGCACTTGCTAGTGCAGCTAAAATGTTTGTGTGAGAGCACATACACATCCCAGAAAGCATTTGGGCAGATTGAATGCCCAGCCTTCTGCCCTTATCGTTCTCCAACCCATTTTAGGTGTCAAGTTTACTGCTGCTTCAATGGACAGGTGATGTCCACACACTGTTCGTGAGTGAGCTATTCAACATGCCTTGTATGATTGTTGGCAGAACTCATAATGGGTAGATGTAAATTCTCTGACTCATAAATCCCAAATGTAAAGGCTGGTTGGAATTTTTTTACCAAGACATCTGGAAAGTATGGAATTTTGAAATTTCAAATGTGTAGGAACCCTGTATATAATAGTCAGTGATATGCGGCCTCCCCTATAATCATGAGAAGAGGAAAAAACATAAAAGAAATGTTAATTTGCCGCAGATCTGTACTATAAACATTTTCTGTGCGATTCTAATAATTCTGATAATTTTTCAGTTCAAAATTGCAAAATTTCCCATTCAAATATAGGGAAGAGATGCAGTGCAGCAGCCGGCTAAGCCTCCCTTTGGATCATGTAATCCTCACAAACTGCTGGCATCCTGTGCATTTAGTGTGTTGCTGTCTCTGTATCACCAATAAAATGGCTTCAAACACTTTGATTATATGCTCTGACTTTCGATAGTCTGGATAATGTGTAAAACGTATGTGTAACTTGTTCAGTCTACAGCGGTGTCCAAATCCAGTCCTTGAGGGCCGTTATGCTACATGTTTTAGATACTTACCTTTTCCAGCACACCTGGTTCAACTGATGATCAGCTCAAGTTCTGCAGAAGCCTGATAATGGTAAAATGGCTTCCAAGTGTGTTGGAAGAGGGAAATATCTAAAACATGCAGGATACCGGCCTCCTTGAATACACCTGGTCTAGCAGATCATCACAAAACCACATCATAAAAAGCTCTCGGTGAGGCAGCCAGTACTCCCACGTCATAGCAGAGGGTGCTCCTGAACACACAGGTTCCTTTTGCTACTGGATGAGTCAAGTGCAGCGATTCATTAATTTTTCCTTCTCATCCCCCGCATCAATATAAAAATGGAAGATTACATATCAACATAATTTGAAAATAAAACTTTGACCTTAGATGAAATGTGCATCTCGTATGCATGTGTAAAGAATGCTGATATCAAACATACATAGCCTGTTAACAGTTGCCAATCAAATGGTGAATGGCATACACTTTGGGGTTCATATATTTATAGATCTGACTCTAAAAGTCAGTGCCTCACCAGCCATGAAGCTCACTGCAGGCCCCTGATAGGTGAAATTTGGTGAGTGTATAGCATGAGGGGAAATTTGGTCGTATAGCCGAATAAAAGAAAGGAAAAGTCATATTTTTTGGTTTTCACATAACATGCCTAATTGACAACTTGGTGACAACTTGTTTGGAGTTGGGATTTAATTTTGTCGGTATCTGACACCACAGACACTTGTAGTGAGAAACTTGATGTTGAGTCGCCATTTTCCTAGTCTTGTGTCAAATTTCAACATTAAAGTAATTTTCAATTTTAAGTGTACAGGGGTGGGACAAAATAATGGAAACACCTTCACCTCAAGATGATAATGCCCCAGTCCATACAACTAGAATTGTTAAAGAATGGCATGAGGAACATTCTAATGAAGTTGAGCATCTCGTATGGCCGGCACAGTCCCCAGACCTCAACATTACTGAGCATTTATGGTCAGTTTTAGAGATTCAAGTAAGACGTCGATTTCCACCGCCATCGTCTCTACAAGAGTTGGAGGGTATTCTAACTGAAGAATGGCTTAAAATTCCTTTGGAAACAATTCACAAGTTGTATGAATCAATACGTCGGAGAATTGAGGCTATAATTGCCGCAAAAGGTGGGCCTACACCATATTAAATTATATTTTGTTGATGTTTTAAGGTGTTTCCATTATTTTGTCCAACCCCTGTAGAAAGCATACTGATGCATGCTTTTAGAGTCACAAGTCAAACTATGACTGAAATGCATCATCTTTCATGTTAAAACTTAAAATCAGTTCCTATGTTGAAACATGCAAAACCAGTGATGAGTGACTCATTTTCCTGGATAACTTTACCAAAACTACTTCACTATGGGGCAACTTTAGTGTCTTATCACAATTAAGGGTCAAACTGATATTCATGTTGTGGTTCTATTTGGTCTTTGGTGTCGTCCCCACCCCCCTTGTGCTTCAGTGTTTCAGGGCTGACAAGATGAAGTGGTGAGAGTATTCTAAATATAGTGTTTAGTTCTTAAGCTCTAATTTTTGACATGGGCTCTTTCGCTGCTGCTCCTGTTATTGCTCAGCATAGATGAGTTTCAGTTTTATTTTGTCTTGCCTGGCAATGCACCCCTCCCCACCCCCCTGTCGCCACCAATAATTGGCACTTCTCAAAATCCTCCAGTGGGTGATGTTTTTAGCAAACATGTTGTAGTTGCATCCTTATATTAATAAAAGTTAAAATGGATTCCTAGAAAAAGCGTAAACGGATAATGCTGTCAGAATGTATTGAGTGATATTCAATTGTTGAACGTGAGCTCAGTTGATTCTTGAGTTGTCTGTTGCTGTGACGACCGTCCCTCAGGTGCAGGTAATTCCATGGGTGATCTCTGACAGTAACTACGTTCGCTGCCCTGCCCAACGTCTGGACCCCAGCAAGACGGTGTTTGTGGGAGCGTTGCATGGCATGCTCAACGCTGAGGCTCTGGCTAGCATCATGAATGACCTGTTTGGAGGTGTTATGTATGCTGGCATTGACACCGACAAACACAAGTACCCCATAGGTAAGATGGAAACCAGGTGAACCACTTGGATCCTGCAGGGATTTTAAAGGTGAAACATAACCTTGTGCATAGTTTTTTACCCAGCTCTTGATTGCAACAGGCTCTGGACGTGTCACATTCAACAATCAGCACAGTTATTTGAAGGCTGTGTGTGCCGCGTTTGTGGAGATCAAAACCCCCAAGTTTACAAAAAAGGTAGGAAGACTGCTTTGTAAGATTGCAAAATGTATGAGGCAGTTAATAGTCTGGGACTTGGATTGTAATTTGTCTGAAAATGTTGTGAACTTTCTCCTTAGGTCCAGATCGACCCCTACCTGGAAGACTCAATGTGTCAAGTTTGCCTTCGCCAACCTGGACCTTTCTTCTGCAGAGACCAGGTCAGTGGAAATGTTCACCAACTCTTTTAGTAGATTTAAAGGACCACAGTGAAGAGGCATTCAGAGTACAAGAAAGAACAGATTATAAAATGCAATAAGAGTACTGTATTGTGGCAGCTGAGGTTCAATAAGGTGGTCACTAACAGAGTAGCGTGTAAGACCTGGTGATGTTTTGGGCAAGGACTGGTGTGTTAATGCACAGGCATTAACAAGAGCTTTCATGTTTCTATGGTGTTTTCAAAAGTATAAAATATGACATCTAGTCATATTAAACCTCTGCCATTTTCCTTTTTATGGTCAAGGTTTAATTCAAAGTGTTACAGCTTCAGTTGCAGGATTTTAGGAAATATTGACAAGCATTTTTTTATTTTTATTTTTTGTATGGGAAGGACAAAACTAACATGAGTCTGACATGTGATCAACATTTAAATGCACTGGTACATGTCAAGTATTGACTCATAGTTTACTTACAGAGAGGAGTTGACTTTTACCCACATTTACCTCTAGTCAAGACTTGGAGTACTAGTGCAGTACTAGCCTCAAGTCTGTCTGCATTAAACTGATCTGTGGGTCGGTTCAGTACAGTGGGGAAAATGCCCTTGTTGCTCTGTCCTCCACATGCAGGCCTGCTTCAAGTATTACTGCCGCTCCTGCTGGCACTGGCAACACTCCATGGACATCCTGAGCAACCACCGGCCCCTCATGCGCAACCAGAAGAACAGAGATTCGAGCTAGAGCTGAGGCATCCGGACCTGCAGAAGGGCCAGAGGAGGAGCCCCAGCGTACGGGGCCACGCTGCCCGCCAAGGAGAGCACGAGTGCCAGACGTCCCTCAGTCTGAGGGCACCATGGCACTGCACCAGGCACTGGGATATCACTGTAGAAAATGTTCACTTTTTGCACTTGCTACATTTTTGCTGTTCAGTGGCACTATGCACAGTGACCTTGTTGGGAGAGACAAGGGGCCCTTCACACTTATGCATTTTCCCAGACTTGTGGCCAGACAGAAAGATGGGAGTCAGCCTAAAGTTGAGTGGATGAAAATGCCTTTTCTTTTTTTTGTTTACATGTGTTGCATAGTGAAGAGCAATCACGCAAGTCTCATTGCCGTTCATTGGCAAATGCCATACAGTGCCTTTACATTTTTATTTTCCCCTTCCCCGCCTCAGTTGGCATCACTTAGGTTTTTTTTCTCCGTGCAAGCCAACTGGTGTTTCTTACTTTTGGGAGTTGAATGTTGGGCTTCATTTAACCAGTCGCATTTCAGACATTTTTACGCAGTTTTATACTAATTTGTACACAAACGGTTTTAAGTCATGACATGAAAATTTTGAACAGAATTCTACCAGGCGGCTGTTTATGGGAAAACCCCCTTTTAGTTTCCTTTGACTCATTCATTGGTTTTCTGTGGCCATTTACTTTTTAATTTGCCCTCTCAAACTTCAGCTGAATGGGCACAAAGTGTTGGAAGTACTACTTTAACTTTGTTGGTCCAGTTATATTAAGTGTGTAACAATAGTACTGGATACACTACAACTGGTTATCATCATTTTAAAATCAACTGTTGGATCTTGTTGAGACTAGAGTGAATCAATGTTTAGATTGTACATAGTTAGATTTTTTGCACTTTTTAATTTGCACTTGTGGAGAGGTGGCAGTGGTTTTTAATCACTTTTGTACATCAGCAGGGGGACATGCCTACGTTAGAACTGCTGCTTGTTTCCTGTTGAATGTAAGAACTTCCACTTTGCTGATAAATTAATCTATCCAGAGCTTGAGTAGACCCCACTACACGATTCCACGCTTTCTTACCCCGTTTTGCCTTCCTGTTCCGGTTGGACATTAATGCATAATATAATAAGCTGTGTGCCAAAGACAAAATGTCTTCTTTATCCATTTGGTTTGTCATGCTGAGCTTGTTGTCCCTTAGCCCAGCTGCTTTTTAGAGTTTTGAAAGTCTACCTCATCGTGGTCTGCCAAGTTTGCTGCTACTTACAGTTGTGGAGTATGTTCTGATTGGGCACAATAAAGGTGTTTAAGCATTACCTCCATGTCTGGACTTGAGTCTTATTGTTTCTGTGGTTTTCTTTACCAGGGCTGTTCTGAAATATGACTCTGATCTGCAGTTCAACCTGTGTCAAGGAGTGATGTTATGGTGACATTTCAGCAACTTTTTTTTTGCACTTAGGTCTATCTTTAAATAGTTTGGCTTGTCACATTTGAAAGCAATGAGATTTATACTTAACATATTACACTTAGATGCTCTTAAAAGGAAAGACAAACTTGCACTTTTCTACCAGCAACTTGAAGATCACAGTAACAAAATGGCCATGAACAAGTACCAAGAGTACAAATGACTGAATAATGCTTAAACTGTGGTCCTAAATACTTTGTGCCATTTAAAAATCTGCTCAAAAGCTTTTGAAATCTGTTTTGACAGGCACTTGAGTGATTTCATAAATGGGCTTGTGAAAAAAATCCTTATTTGTACAGTAATTTTTCACCCTTAACAATCTTATGTGGCTCAAGTATCTGCTCTTCTTGGAAATGAATTCAACTGTAATTCTGTGAATGCTAGATGCAGTAACCCAGAGGCCAGAGCTTGTGCTCTTGATAATTTGTAAAATCATTATTTCCTAAAATTAGGTTTGATGAAGGACTAGTTAACTGAAGCTGAAATACATTGGTCTTATCAAATTACCCCTAATGCAGGTCAGTTACCCATTCCGCCTGGTTAATGTGTAGCCTTATAAACATTAAATTTTCCTTTCTCAGACGTGACAAAGTTTTATTCCACATTTAACCAAGAACATCTGAAATGTACTGATTTGTAACCACAGAGGACAGGCCATTCTTTAAGATGATTTATTTGGAGGAATATTGTACATGATTTCAAAGTCCTCGTGGTGTCTTGAAGTTCATGCCGACAGTTGGCTGAGTCACCTGAAGGTTTGAGAGGCCTCCAAAATCCTGAAGGAAAAACACGTCAGAGTTAAGTCTGAAGAAAAGCTTCAGATCTACAAATTATCTACAGTTTATTCATGAACAAATCAAAGTTGCAGTGGACATGCAAGTGAAGTAACCGATTTGGCCTTAAACATTTTGGGTCAGTAGATGGTTGTGGGTGTTTGGGTCTGAGGGTTAAATACTTGTTGATCCACTAATCCTATCAATACATGTAAATAATTGGTGTAAAATGCAGTTTATCATGGTCATCAGATATGACCCATTTAGATGTTAAAATGCTCCATAGTGAATGTGAAAACTGTCATCTTCTGCAACACATTCACTGGTAAAACTCATGGCGTTTGCTAAATGACAGTGGAGACAGTTTTTTATGTTAAGTTGATATATTTTACTGAAAATGTTACTTTTTCTTTAGTTTTCTGTTTTTGACATAATCCTCAACTTTAATCTGAGCTTTAATGAACTACATGATCAATAAATTAAATATAGAAAAAATGCCTGATTTTCACTGAAAAATTCAAAAGACAATAATATAAATGGTCAAATCACTTCATGATTAAATGGAGCAAAAAATTCATTTGGGAGCTGCCACTAAAGTAGGGCTGAGTCTTTATGGGTTAACTAAGGAAATGCTCTTAAGTCAGTCTGAATGTAATAAGTGACGCTGTTGTGTGCAGAAATGAGAACATGTTTGGGTATACAGCAAATGATCCTTCACTCACCAGCATCTTGAGCATCTCCTTCGTGTCTGGATCCACCTCGATGAGCTCCTGGTCCAGAGCTGAGATCTGGGGAACGAGACAGTATGTTAGTGTTTTCTTCACCCTGTCAGACTGGAGTTTGATTTTCCAGAGTTAAAGCGGAGGACAGACCTCTGGGACGTAGTTGTCCCTCCTCTCTCTCTCCTCCTCCTGAAGTTTGATGGAGATTCCTCTGACTGGACCACGCTGGATCCGCTTCATCAGGTGGGTTACATACCTGAAAGACCAACGGTTCGAGGGTTTAGAGTGGATCCACAAGTTACAGCGCTGCTTTCATCCACATTTACCTGAATTTCAGAAAATCTCAAATGGTGAACTTGGATCTCCATGGTTTCTCCATTTGGTTGTTTTTCCACCATAATAGTTTGAAGTATTTCATATAATAACGTACTACTTAAGGTGCTGATTGGCAAACCATTAGAGTTTAGCTGACGCAGACAGATGAGGTTCAAGCTTTTATTTAAGGTACATCTTGAAAGGGAAATAAGACCGCAATATTAACAAAAATGTATCTGCAAAGTGGTGGCAAAATCATAACATGCAAACTGTTAAAAAAAAAGGACAAATATGTTTTAGTGTCTTATTTCAACTGTATCCTGCTGTTGTGTCCTTCTGCTTTGTCTGTCAAAGCACTTTGTAAACTCAGTTTTTAAAGGTGCTATATAAATAAAGTTATTACAATATTGTCACTCATGACATTTGCATCTTGCATGTGGTCCGTTAACAACAATTACACTGTGCGACAACAGCATTAACAGAATGACTAGAGATGTAACGATATGAAAATTTCATTAGTGCTGCCACTAACTACGAATCTTTCGACTAATCTAATCGACTAATAAAAAAAATCAAATGTTATTTTGTTGTGTCCATTTCATTTTGAATCCTAAGAGTGGGGGTGGAGGTGGAGAATGAATGAGGGACGCATGGATCCGAGGACCGGGGGATGAAATTTAAGACTCTTATAAGACGGGGGTTTCTCTTTCTCTCTCATACTGAGGTATGGTCGCACAGCTACAGGTGCCAATGCCGCAATGGATTGCCCATGTGCCGCGGCATACTTATAGCTTGTCTATGGCAGCAGTCGCAGGGAGATTCCATTCCTACCATGTTTGAGATGGGAGGGAGACAGTCAATCGTAAACAACACGTTGACTAAAAAAAAAATTGCCGTCGACTAATTTTCATGGTTGATTACATTGACAGCAGCACTAAATTTCATATCACGGTTACTGTGACCAAAATTATCACGGTTATCATTATTATCACGGTGTTGATGAAATGTGCTCAAAATGTTGAAAAAGTACTGAAAAAATTTAACCAAGTTGTATTTTTGAAAAAAACTAATAAAATAAAATGCACAATGCACTTTATGTTGGCAGAAATATTAACGTAAACATAAAAATGTGCATTAAAGATGGCACCTCATGGCCATAAGAGATAACTGCACTAGGGGTGGGAATGGATAGGGTTTCATTAAAATCAATGCCATTGTCGATTCTGCTTACCAATCCAATTCCTTATCAATTCTCCTCTCGATTCCTGAGTGGTATTTTGAGTGGGGGAAAAAAGTAGTTGGACAGGTCAGAGTGGTGCTTGTTTGACCATTTTCCATCTCAAATCATTTATAATGTCACAATGAGAGAGAGAGATGTATGGGATGGAGGTGCGCTCGGCCCTGGTCCATGTGGGAGCCCGCTATCCCTGGATCTCTGGAGCGCTGTCTGTACAGGTGCCTTCAGCCATGTTTTCAGAGGCCACACATTGCAAACTGCACATCCGCGCCTGGAGTGCTGCTGCTTCTTGAGGAAATGAGCAGTATCACTGTGAGTTTTCAAAGTGCGGTAATTGAACACCATTTTCATGATGACAATTTCAACAGTAATACTGACTGTCGGGAATTATACCACGGTTTATCATTATACCGGTAATCATTACATCCCTAAGAATGACTATGACTTACTGCATAACATTTTGGGATATCAAGACAAGGACACTTTTTAAATGCAACACAAAACCACCGATACCACAGAAATCTAATTATACAGCCTATGATGGAAAACCGTCATTGATGTCCACTCATGTCTGCAAAACACAAACCTGATCCAGATCTGTGAAAACACAACACTGAAGCTCAAACCACACGTATGAAGGTGATCAACTCTGGTGACTGAAACACACCCACAACAGCAGCACTGCAGAAACTGTCTCTACAGCTCAAACAGTGAGCCCGTTGACTTCCACACTAATTCTCTGATCACCATCCAATTCCTGGGGTTATCAGATTATTCAAGTGATCATGTAAACAGTAGAATCTGATATGTTTTACCAGTACCCCAATACTCTGTCTTCCTGCATGTTTACAGGTTAATCTGAGTTATGTAGTTATTTTATGTCTGCACATGTGTAAACAATTAAAATCGTCGAAAACGGAAGTGATGTAGTCAAACGTGAGTTTAAGACAACAAGAAGTTTGATTGTACCATCAATGTGAAAGAAATCTGATGATGGACAGGAGTGTCTAAACCAGGATTTATGATCATCGCATTTCATTAAGTGCATGTAAATGCCATCCATCCATCCATCCATCCGGTCAGGTCGCAGAGGCAACAGTCTAAGCAGGGATGCCCAGACTTCCCTCTCCGGGTCATTCCATATGAAATCAACAGATTCTAAGAAAATTTCCCACCTGACCCTCTCAGATTTTTCTAAATTTTTACATACTTCTATTACATTATATATGATGGAAAAATCCAAAATTTCAAGGCTTAATTGTAAATAGTTCCAAAGTTATGACCATTTGAAGTAGGTAGGGGGTACCCTAAAATTGCGACCAAAATTAAGACTTTAAATTTTTGGCTTTTTTCAGGCTTCTATAACTTCTGAACAAGAGCTAGAGGTCTGAAATTTTCAGAATCATTTCACAGGAATCTATAGTCCTGAGAAATGTGAAAATATTTACTTAAAATTTATAATTGCATGTTACAGAAAATGACAAATTTGAGATTTTATCCATTGCGAACTTCTAAAATGCTACATTTGGCCACTCATTACACAAAAACTAATCATCATATTCATTAGAAATGTTATGTGCTATATCTTGGCTACCTAGGGAATGGATCTGTGTAAAATGAAAGTGCTATGTTATGTTATATATGATATATGAACAGCTTAAAATCAAAAATACCTGTCCGACCTTCGGATTCCAAGGTCATTATCAGCATGTGGAATAGGTAGTATCACAAAATAAAAGACACCATGTGAAAGTACAGGAATTGCCCTAAATTTTGACACCAAGCACAACTTGCCTCTATAAATCCTTCTATGTTAAATGTTCAAATTAAATATGGACGTTTTCACCCTCATATTTTAGCATCTATATAACAATATAATGTATAATAGTGATAATAGTTCACAACATTGTTTTAACATTGTTTTACTGAAATACCCACATTATAACCACATTAGATCTTTATAACCACAAAGTTCTTGGAAAACCACACAATGCCAGCATCAGCATTCAGTAACATTTACATTTTTTAGTTCTTAGTCATAGACTGTCAGATAGAACAGCATGCATATTTACAGTTTGAATTTATACAATTCTTTAGTGCCACATATGTGCAGTATAATTAAAGTGTTAGCGCTGTTGAGAAATAAAGCCTAAATCTAACATGGCCAGCAAACTTGCATCATGTCCAGTTGGACAGCACATGTCTGATGAGTCAGAATGTCACAAGAAAACTTATTGCAGGAGTGATAATCTTAAAATATCTGAATTATTTCTAGAAGAAAAGAACCTGCTCTTTGCGAGATGTGGACTTATGGACACAACAGTAACCTCAAGTATGACTGTGTCTTCACCGCAAGAAACTTTATCTTGACAAATATGAACACTTGCAAAAATTATGCTGTTATCCTTTCTCCCTTCACACTAAGTCTGTGAAAGGGGCCTTGCATGTAGTGGATATTATAACAGCAAATAAGGCGAGTTCTAAAATGGGAAAGGACATAAAACCTGGTCAAAAGCTTTGTCCAAAATGTCTAGCCAGAGTTAAAGCCAGTGAAACTGATACTGAGAGTACTGAAGAAGATCCATCTTATGAACCAAGTGAAGATATATTTCCTGAACTAAATAAAAGAAACTTCTTGACTCTGCAATACATACATTTGAATCACTAAATTCTCTGTTATATGGCTAAAATATGGGGGCAAAACATCCACATTTAATTTGAAGATTTAAAATAGAAGGATTTATAGAAGCAAGTTGTGCTTGGTGTCAAAATTTAGGGCAATTCCTGTACTTTCACATTTATTTTGTGATACTACCTATCCCACATACGGATATTGACCTTTGAATCCGAAGATCGGACAGATATTTTTGATTTTCAGCTGTTCATATATCATATATAACATAACATAGGACCTTCATTTTACACAGATCCATTCCCTAAGTAGCCAAGATATAGCACATAAAATTTCTAATGAATATGATGATTAGTTTTTGTGTAATGAGTGGCCAAATGTAGCATTTTAGAAGTTCGCGATGGATAAAATCTCAACTTTGTCATTCTCTGTAACATGCAATTATAAATTTTAAGTAAATATTTTCACATTTCTTAGGACAACATATTCCTGTGAAATGATTCTGAAATTTCAGACCTCTAGCTCTTGTTGTTTAGAAGTTACAGAAGCGTGAAAATAGCTGAAAATTTCAAGTCTTATTTTTGGTCGCAGTTTTAGGGTACCCCCTACCTACTTCAAATGGTCATAAGTTTGGAACTATTTACAATTAAGCCTTGAAATTTTGGATTTTTCCATCATATATAATGTACTAGAAGTATATAAAAATTTAGAAAAATCTGAGAGGGTCAGGTGGGGACCACTTGATGAAATTATATGGAATGACCCCACCTCAGACACCTCCTCTAGCTCTTCCAGGAAGATCCCAAGGCGTTCCCAGGCCAGCCGAGAGACATAGTCTCTCCAGCGTGTCCTAGGTTCTCCCCAAGGTCTCCTCCCAGCGGGACATGCCCGGAACACCTCCCCAGGGAGGCGTCCAGGAGGCATCTGAAACAGATGCCCAAGCCACCTCAGCTGGCCCCTCTCAATGTGTCAGATCTAATTATAACAATTATCTAATTACTAACAGTTACCAGATTGTTATGGTCATGTAAATGGGCTCACTGTCTAAAGACAGAATCTGGACAAAAAGCCTCCAGTCGACCAGAATATCCAGAATGTTCGATGACAAACAATGTCCTTGAACAACAAGAGGTGGACACTGCCTTTGACTCAAGAATACGACCAAAGAAAGGTTCACATTCAGTTCACAAAATACAAGCAACAGCTGCTAAAATCTAAATACCCGCTTTATGGAAAAGCTGGCCTTTACAGATCCAATAACCTCTAGACGTGTTCTTTCATAATGTTTAAAACTAGGTGTGTTTCTCCTTATGGCCACATATGAGGTTTTCACAGAGGCGGAATTCCCCAGGCTTTGGTTATCTACACTGAATAATAATAATAAATAATAATAATTAGCTGAATGTGTGGAAGACCCTGGGGTTGTTACTTATGGCAACATCAGACTTGAGTGTTAACACTGCTTTCTATCTTTGTAAAATAAAATGTAACAAAAAAATAATTATGGACCATCTCTCTGATCAAAAACCATAGTTGCATATAGGGATGTAACAATTACCAGTATAACGATAAACTGCGGTAAAATTTCCTGATGGTTAGGATTACCGTTTAAATTCTAAATATCCTGATAACCGTGTTTAATTATTGCACTTTGAAAGACAAAGTGAGAGAGAGAGAGAGACTATCTATGAAAAAGAAACTAAAACAACTTAAACTTGATATGGAAAATGGTCAAACAATGGCCATAAGGTACCATCTCTAATGCACATTTGTATGTTTGATGTTTTCATATTAAAATTTGAATGTTTCTGCCAAGAGAGAGTACATTGTGCCTATTTTATTAGTTTTTTTTTTGTTTTTTTTTTTCAAAATACTATGTGGTTAAATTAATTCAGTGTGTGTGTAAGTACATTTTGAGCACATTTCAACAATACCATGATAATAATGATAACCATGATAATTTTAGTCACAATAACTGTGAAATGAAATTTTCATATTGTTCCATCCATAGTTGCATACATGGCCGTCTCTGTTGGAACATCACAGAAACCTGATCCACCTACTCGTGTTAGTTGAAGATGGATGTCAGATCACAGCATCCATCACTACCAGAGAGGATCTTTGTCTCTAGTCCAGCTGACCATCAGAAGCCGCAAGTAACATGCATATTCCACATATGTCCACAGAATGAATAAAAGCACATCCCACATATCTGACCAGGACAATGCTCCATTAGAAACAAGTGAAAAAGTAAGTGGAGCTTACTAATACCCTTGGCTGGTCGCACAACACTTTTGTATTAAAAAAAAAAAAAAAGCCTTATTCAGACACACAGTGCTGTTTACATGACGTCTGGCAAATTGGCAATGATGGAAATGTACACAGACAATGTACAGATCATGTCCAGTGAAATCTTTAACACCAGTGTAACAGCTGGGGCGGCTCAGTGCTCTCCAGCTGAACTGAATCCAGTCACTCACCCTGCGATTTTGTTGCGCAGTGGTTTGCTGGGGATGATGGCGATCTCCTCACACACCCTCTTGTTGGTGTGGAAGTCATTGCCCAGACGGGTGTAATACTTCTCGATGATGACCCTGGCGGCCTTCTTCACCGTCTTGGTCCTGACGCGTCCCTGAACACAAACAAAGACACAGACCATTTAGTATTCACACACTCAGAACCATCAGAAAACCATGACAAGCACAAGATCACAGCATCTGGAGTCTCATATGTCAGCCACATAATGACGAAACAAAGTGGATGTTTGGTTTCAGTATTATCATCAATTATTTCATGTAATAATTCACTGTAAAAAAAATGGAGACATTATCATTCGCAATTTTCCCATTTTAGACCTTTTCCCTTACAAACATTTTAAATATACCTTATTTATCAAAATTGTGCCTATTTTAATCACTTTACTATTCTGTAATTCTTATAATAACCACGTTTATATCTTTACAAAAAATTATCCATGCAGATCCATTTCATCCAGTAAGAAAATTTTAAAACCAGCTTTAAAACGGTCCCTTTACAAATTTCTCAGAAAAATGGTAATCATAAGCTTTTTTTTTTTTTTTACACTACACATTAAACCACAAAGTCTCATTAATTTACCTAAACATTTAATTATAATACTGATGACAAATTTACTTCCAATTTTATTTTTGAAATAAAGCAAAATGTTTGCATTTAGTATTTGTAACGATACCGTGAATCTGCCGCTCTTTACCTGGAATATAATGTATAAACTAGTGTACCTCTGAGGAGTAATTTCAGGAAGAAACAGCTGTTAAACATTGAGTCAACTTTAAAAATGGGTTAATATTAATTTCTGAAGAATGTAAACAGTATTCAGATGTATGGAGATGCACAACTTTCAGTTATCGTTGAGGACAAAGTTAACGCTGAGTCTGAGGGAATCATTAAAAATCCATAAATGAAGACAAATGTCTTCAGTAATTAGCTCCAGAACAGAGTGAGATTTACAAATAACAGAAGTGAACCAAAGTAAATGCATGTGTTAGACTGATATGGTCGCTGTGTTTTGAACGGAGGAGCTAACAGTCCGTTCGCATTTAACTGCTTTTCTTTACTGTATGTCATCACAACTACATGGACATAAGTCTTTGTGCCGTTTGGGATCAGACTGATGCTTGTTCACACCCGGCGGACAAACACACGGACAGGATTGGAACGGATAGTGAGGACTGTTGGAGCAGACACTCTCCAGATACCCACCATGTTAACTCGGACCGCTGGAAGAGAAGCAACGACCTTTCAACCCGGAAGATAATAGACTACGACCCGAGCCGGAGCAGAGGCCCGGACCACAGCGCCGACCAGCGGCGGGAGGAGCGAACTGCACAGCAGGACGGAGGAAGGGAGGAGGAAACCTCGCGAGAAGGGGAATGTAATATAGAAAGAGAAATAAACACAGAATTTCATCTGTGGGAAATTTACTAATTTCGTTCTGAAATTAATAATGATGTAGGATCATTTAAGAAAATGAAACAGAAGCCTGTCATTACATCAAATATTTGATGAAAACAGTAGCAACAGTAAGTCTTCCGGTAATTATGACTGCTCTACTAATATTAAGTCGCATGAAATAACTATGTCTTTATTCTCCCGATATTGAAACTTTCAATTTTATTAACAAAATTTTAAGAATTTATCTCAATATTATTTATATGATGCAATATATCTTTGTTATAGAAAAGCCACACTGAGGGGGAATAAATCTGAGGGTAAAACCCTTTTATAATGAGGGAAAAAAAAAATCCATATTACAAGAAAAACACTTAGGTAGAATTAAAGTAATGTGTAATACTCCATAATAACACGTCAGTGTCATATAATAATGTACACTTTTATAATTAACATTTCCACGTTTAACATTTTAAGGACGTTTTAATAAAACAAGTCCAGGTTGTGGTGTAAAAGACAACTGTCCCATCTTCCATTTATTAGTACCTAACAAGTGCATTTGCCTCTGGAAAACTACGGACATCTTTTAGATGCTATATACTTTAAGATGTATGATGCAGCTGTAAGGAAATGGAAAATCTTTTAATTACCAACCATAAAACCAATAGTGAAATGCCTAAATTTTGCCAAATAAATCCAATTGTAAGTATGATTTTAATGTCTAATATCTGACCCTCCTTTATAACTTTACTGTGTTTAGGTATTTTTTATTCATTGTTCTTTTCCTTTCATGCGATGCCAAGTCAGCGATGTCAGTTTTTCAATACAAATCAGTTCTGATGAGAAGATAAAGGAGTCGTACTCAAATCTAACAGGCATTAAAGTGAGAACAAAACCTTTTCTGGTTGAACTCAAGTGTTACCTCAACTGTATTTGCATATCGGTGTAGATCTACTGCATCATTTCCATGAACTGGCTCATTATGCATGTGCAACTCTAATCGACTCAAACAGAACAAAAGCATTCCACACAAACCATTCCTGCAAGGTGGAGAGTTCTTTTATTTTACATAAAAAAGGGTGCAAACTGGAGTTTCCCTTTAGGTGTGGAGGGAATAAAAAGTGATTTTATAAGGTTCATGTGTGACACTGTATTATATGAATCCAAAGAGGAAAAAAAACAGACATCTCAGATAAAAAGGACCTTTACCTTTCTGCAAATTAAAAATATGAAACCAGTAAAAGAGGAAATGTGGGTCCTTCATTCTTGAAGCCCTTGACTAACTCATTCAAATACATTTTTGAAGTGACATTCATATTTCAACACAATAATATTTATATACAGTTTAAGATTTCTCTTAATCATAGCTCTGGAAAAAAAAAACCAACGCTGAGGGGAGGATAAACTCTTGGAGCTGTACAAACTGATTTCTTCCACACTCTTGAGGGAAAAAGAAAATCAAAGAAAAAATCTTTTATATGAATGAATCCCAACAGAAAGAATAAAGACTACAATTGTGAACTCTGTACAATTTACAATTTTCAAATAATCATCACAATATTGCAGTAATATCACTAAACTTCTCCCCCCAAAGAAAAATATACAGTAAATCCAAGACAATTCTACAGTACAGCAACAAGGAAAAGTGCCAGAGAACCCAAAAAGACCTAAAGCCATTCAGTCACACTTGAACTGTCCTTTGCTTTGATTACACAGCTTTGACACAGGAATGACTCGCACACGATCCAACAGTCGACACGAAAAAGGCAAAGTCTGACAAGAACTTAGTCAGAAATGATGCGAACCCAAGTGGAATGTGCTGTGAGGAGATGTGGAAAAGTTTTTTTTTTTTTTTTTTTTTACATGAGGACCGGAAGCCAAAGCTTCTCTCCGACCTGAATGGGATGAGAAAATTCACCAGAGACGTGTGTCGTCTCCACAGAAGCCATGCAGATACAAAACCTACAGAGCACTCGTATGCAGCTCTGTACACGAGGCCTGGACAGTAAAAAAAAAAAAAAAAAAAAAAGAAATATTTCATAGTAATATATCTATTATCTACTAGTTCAGCCATGAGCTTAAAAGCCAGGCAACCCACAGTTTAAGGAAGAAGCAAAGCAGACTGCCCACACCTGTTATTGGTTGTTAAAAAAAAGATCTAATAAAACACTTTTTCCGACACTGGGACATCTCCAACACTTCCTGGTACTGAATTGAGCCATGCTGCTCCGTGTGTTTTTTTGTTTTTAAATGATGATGACACAGTTTATGTCAAGGACACAAGGTGGAATGGTTGAAACATTCATGTTCACATCTTCCTGGCACAGGTAAAGGCATGGGCTAGTAGTCTCAGGAATGGCACTGAGGGAGGGGGCTTCAGAGGGGATGTCCAAGGCTATATAGTCTTGATATCCATCTCACTACACTACACAATACTTTCAGATTTCTTTTCGGTAGTAATGGTCCGGGTGCTGCCGATGCTTTATGGGGAGACTCAAAAAGTAGATGTTTCAGGTTTTAGTGTGTGAAACCATTTTTATTTTTTTACCTCCAACTCAACAGGCCTGACTGCGTCCGGTCATTTACACTGGCCAGCATCGAACACCACAAGTGACGAACACACAAACCTCACAATGAAGAAGAGGCACTGAAATGAACATCTGTCATTCGAATAGCCTTTAGTCCCATTCACCCCCTCCAATCCTATGTGTGACTACGATCATGACTGAAATATCTAAAAAAACAAACAAACAAAAAAAACCAGAAAAGGTCCCATAGAATTTCATATTCAAGTACTTTCAATAACACAATAACTTAGACCCCGGAGTAACTGGCATGAGTAATGAGGACTAAGAAAACCAAAAGCTTTACAGTGTAAATACACGCAACGAGCAGGTTAAACATACGGATTCACTGAGAAAAGTCAGCAACATTTACAACATGGTACTGAGACGAACAACGGAGCAAGTCCACCACACGGTCAATCCCACTGTGTCTCAAATTAGATGCTTCTGTACATGTGTTCCCACTGTCCATTAACGCACATGTACCAGGATGTTGGACTCCAAAAGGTCAACAAGACATTTCATTTCTCAAAGAGGAATCACTGAAATTGTGAAAATAAAAACAGAGCAAACTAGTTCACTGTGAACTGGTCGAGGTAATGCTAAGTTACTGAACCCACTGACCCACACTCTTAGTGTTACGCCACCAAGTACTTCAGCTACTTAACACATTCAGTTGTGTTTGGTAACTGTAACGTCAACTTTGCTAACATATGAATATTAATTAGCTCACGGATCATAATGATGTGAATATGAGCTGTGCAACAGGCCAGGCTGTGATTTAGTATTGGCAATCTTTAAAGAAAAAACATCTGTAATAAAACCCTTTGGAATAATTTAGATTAAAATGTGAAAGACTGTTGTCATCAACATCTCCAGAAGGGGCATGAGGGCCGTGTTGATTTGAGATGACATATTTGTTAATCCTCAAGTAAAATAGTTTCCGCCGTAGACGTAGGGCAGCCATATTGGTCTGTAAATATATCAACATAAATGGGGAGTTTTTCTAGATGTAAAGGAATGATGTTTACATTTGTCAAAGATCAGAGTGACTTTCTAATCATCTGTGTGGGTGGAAAAAAAAGTAGCCCGTTTTGTTTCTGAAATGTTTTTACCTCACAAAGACAATGAAACAGAAACATGCACACAAGAACAGTTCACTGAAATTATACGGTTTAAATCCAGAAAAACTGCAGCTCTCATTTATAGATTTGTTTATACAGACCAGTTCAATATGACAGGTGTGACGTCTATATTTATGAGGTCAGGAGATGTCCTACAGATATTCTAAAGTCCTGGCCAAAAGGTTTGCGCGACAAATTTTTGCAAGTTCTGCTGCCTCAGTTTCTTTCCTGTGTGTTTCTGAGGTATACTGAAGAAAAATTATCAGCATTTTCTAAGTTTCAAAGACTATTATTGTCAATCACAATTATGCAAAAAGTCAATTGCATCACTGCTAAACCCTCTGGCCTCGAGTGTAGAGGGTGGGAACTGTATCCAAATGTTGGGATTATCGAATCTATCCGGTACAAAAAGGTCATGTTTGATTTGATACAACACTACCCTGTTGAAATTCACACAGTGGAAGTGGTCAGTGCCAAGGTACAAACGCAAGGATCTGATTTGAGACACAGTATGAGCCCATTCCCCCGGACTTGCATGTGTCTATGTATGTACAGAGAAAGCAGGAGGAAGCGTGTCATGGCACAAAAGAAAATAGAATTAAGAAATGGGCTGTGGTAAAAGTCAATTTAAAGTGTATTCCCTGCACCCTATAGGGAAGGCCTAGAACATGAGGCAGCTACAATTAAAGTAAGAGAAACACGTTTAAGTACAGTATCAAGAAGGCAGGGTCTCGTCAGGGAAAGCCGGGGTCAACAAATGTAGTGCAGTCATGGTCTCGAGCTTTTTTGTTACCCTCTCTTTCCCCATAAAACCATGGCTATTTGGAATGGAACACAAAAATTTGCATTCAAAAATTCACATTAGCAAGATTTAAAATAAAAAAATAAAACACCTATATGTAGTTCACTCTGTAAGGAGGATAGGCAAGGTGACCAGGATATTGTTTCAAGGCAGTCCTCCATGACATGAAGTTAAAATTTAAAAAAAAAAAAAAAAAAAGGAGAAAAAATGGTATGGACATGTTCATGTATCGCCCTCATGCTAACATCACTTTCAACAACAATGAACACTGCTGTGCAGCACGGGCTCCTTAGAGGGGCAGGGTTTAACGTTTAACACCTTTACAGATTATTACACCAAACCCAACATTTGGCATCTCTTTCTCGGGAATACATCTTCAGTGTTACAGTTGTATTTATACTTATACTAACGGGTAACACAACTTTGGGTTTTATTATTTCTACACATGACCCCAAAGCTGCGCTGCAAATTTCTCAACCATCATGCTTCCACTTTGCGACTGGTGACGTGATGTGGAGGACAGTCGGATTATTTGGGGTTAAGGCATTGGACAGTAGCAACGAGAGGCTGTGATTCAATCTCCAAAGCATCATCACGCCAGTTTCTCTCTTGTTGCTCCGTAGCAACATCCCCCAAAGTCCACGATTTACCATCACATTATTAGAACATATTCAAACATCCCCCACCCCCAAATCTGCTTTGATTTGGTCTCTCATTTCCTTTTTAAACATTGGTGTTGCTTTTTTAACTTCAATTTCCTTCCTGTGACAGAGTATATAAATGCTCCAGAGTCATTTACTTTTCTGTCCATACATTCAGTGTGTATGTTTTAGTAAGAAAACTGGTGCCAACAAAAGAGATAAATAGCATAAATAGCATTTTTTTTCTTTTTTCTTTTTTTGAACCCCACTTACATGTGTCAAGTTGCTGCTCATCACAAAGCCAAAAAACTGCATGAGTAAAGAAGTACTGTAGTGTGTTTTGACACCAGCGTGGGTAAAGTTAAGGGGAGTGCTTCGACCGAGCAGTGTGAGCAGAAATGATCGTCGGAGATCACACAGTGCAGGAGGCGTCTCTGGTCGTCTGCTCTCTCTCACACCTACTGGAATTGACCTCTTTGGGAGCAAAAAGTGCAGATCTTTGCTCTTCATGTTACACTCTGGGCTCCTCGTGTGTTCAGGTTTACATTCAGTTCGGAGTCAGGAATAACCAGAAGGGCTTTGTGTTGAGATGAATTAGCAACCTCACAAGGGGAAAAACCACTTGTCACGTGGGACTTGACACATGGGGAAACGGAAATATGATTTTGCGTCTAACAAAGAGCTGAAGAAATTGTCAACAGGTGAGTTTGAGGCTGTGAGTTTCCACAGGAGAATATGTCTCTTCCTTAGCACAGAAGAGAAAAAAAAACAGCCAAAAACGAGGAAAATATAAACACAGGGCAAATGTGTACTGGGAAAAAAAAAATCTTCTGAAAAATTCCAACTAAACAGTTCCCCGTTGGGCCTACTGGCCTGCAAAACATTCCCACACATGTTGAAAGAGGAAAAAAAGAACAAATTTAAAAAGGACTCCCATTAAAAGACACGAGCGTCTTGTACATTGTAACGACCGTTCTCACTGGCCCCTCCAGAGAACTATTTAATCAAGATCTTTCAGTTGTCTCCGTCTTTTACTCTGAATGGGACCTTATTGATTTCTGAAATCACAATTGACTGAGCCGGATCATTTCAGGCTGTTAGATGATCATTTGTGCCGCGGCGTGTTCTTCTTCCGTTTTCGCTTGAAGAAGCAGCAGCACCTGCAGATAGAGACCAACAGAAACCCGTAAGCAGATAGAAAAAACAGAAAGAACAAAAACAGACTGATTCACTACATTAGTGTGTTAAATATCACAAATGCTAATTGTAAGTCTTACAAATAAGGTATTTTTAATGATAAAATAGCCAGAATTACAGTTGGTTGAAGTTTAGAACTAAGATATTAATATCAAGTACAAGATGGATGTTCTGTAGTCCATCTAGTGTTGGCAGGCAGATACATGTCCCACCAGTTTTTTTTGTGTCATTACCTTGGTTATAACAAAATGACAGAGCTCAGCTACAGTGACTGAAAGCAATACTTGTCCTACGTGAAAAATGAAGCATGAGGAGCACAGGACACGGTGAGCCTGAATGGTCAGTAAAAACGGACAAAGATGAGAAAAACAGCTGTGGATCAAGACGTAGGACAGCAACTACAAACACTTAGATTAACTCAGTAATAACAGATCATGGTTCACCAGTATGCAATAGGTGTTTAAAGAATCCAAAGCCAAATGGTTCTCCAAAAAAGAAACGTTTGGTCATATGTGACTCAGGTTTTATAGATGTGTTGTGCCGATAGTGCACACAGCCTTTTTTCATTTTCTTGAATACTGCTGCTGTTAAGCCCAACGCTATGACACCCAGACTCACTGAACTCCACTTCTCAACAGCTTATACAGATGGTTATCGATGTATTCCAGTGATGATTGCAAGTATTACCAGTAAGTTCCTGCTTTTGGCATTTTGTCGTAACCAAAGGTGACCATATTTGGAGAAGAGGGTGGAGGAAAAGTAACAGGTGCACCTCTCTAACTGAAAACACCTACCACACTGATAATATAGAATGTTATATATAATAGTCTCATAACTTCAGCTATTTGTTAAATAGTGATGCATGAAGGTTATAACCATACTGCCAGTTTCACATGCTATACACAATTGCAGTTGCATTTAAGTTTAACTTCACTTTTGTGCAGTAAAACACTTTCAGAGTCTTAGCGTAACTTTTAACACAACCACAGGAAAGGGAATCAGGGTCAGGAAAGGGAATCAAAACTAAATTATTTTATTCAATAAACTGTGTGCTGTCATTTAAAGCCTTCCATTAGCTCATATTTTACCCAAGAACCTCCAATGCTCCCACTAGAGGGTCTGAAAAAAACAAATGACTGTTGGAAAGAATATTATTTCTCATGTGAGTCAACTGGAGTCGGTATCTAATTTCTGTTAGTGATTTTAAATTTTAATATACCTCTGCATTGGCTTTAGTTTTAAGGACTGGTTGTTGAATTTTAATGTCATACCTTGTTAATGTGGAATCAATTTCAGATACTTTGTATAGTATAGCCCTGAGTAGAGGTTGCTGAATGGATGATATAACAACAGTTTGAAGCAGGAAAAAGCAGACCGCATTTAACTGACCAATATCCTCCTCACCCCTCAGACAAAATATTATACATTGTGAGTTCTATCACTTAATTAGAAACTGTACAAATGCTGTTCTAAACATCTACCTCAAAACTATTCATCCATAAATGTGGAATTCAACAAATTATGAAAAAAAAATCTTGGTGGGAGGGAGTTTTTATATGTTCTTTTCTTTTTTTTTTTTTTAAGTTTATGACTTTCCCTATTTCCCAGTTTACAATAGTCACCATCAGACAGTATCAGAATCAGACAGAAAGTTGATAAAATGTGTTACCAACCAGCTAAACTAATTAATCACTGGGTCCAACTGGATAGATTAGTCATATGGTACTGCACAATATCATGTAACAACTGTCCAGTAAATGCAGTATATTTCCTTTGACACTGAATGTAGGACCAGTATTAGGCAAAATAAACTAGAAACACATTCAGTTACATTCCATTTGTGAATATAAATAAATTAACATCATACTGGGAGCTAGGTGGCTAACAATGTAATGCTGGTTTGTTTTTCATTTAAATGTTTTTCATTCCTGACTCAAAACAATACTGATATATAGATGTGCATCAGAGGGGCAGGAGTTAAAGTCATGGTCAGTAGGGTTTGTCTTCTCAATATGGACACAGTGTACGTTTTTATGTCTAACGCGGCAGGCACAGCACCGCGAGCACCTGCACATTCAGGGTAAAATCCTTCTCTGATCATAACTGAATATCTTAATAAAGGTCGGTATGTACTGGTGAGTGACAGAATCACTGAGTGTTGTACAGATCTGAAATGAATGAGTTAAATGCAGTCTGACAGTAGTATAAGGCTGTTTCAATCGCAGCAGGGTTTGTTCATGAATCAACACTTGACATCTGTTATTTTTCCACATCGGGTGACGGTGGAGAAACTTAATCGAAGGCCAGAGACTTGATGGTAAAGCTAAAGTAGCTCAGTTTCCTCAGAGGTATATGGTATTGAATATTGTACCAGTGAGAGTCTAGTTAAAACTGTATGACTATGCCAACTTCACTGGCCCCAGCCTAGGCCGGTCCACTCCCTGTCCCATGAGTCTGAGGTGGACTAGCAGAGAGGGACTCACCACAGGTTGAGCATTTTCACGCAGCTACAGAAGAAGAGGGGAAAGAGTGTAAAGAGAAAAGAAAGATAGATTAATACAGCAAGACCGACATGATGGGACTGCTGGCCACATGCCACACAAACATGCACACAAACACACACAACAGGAAACAGGTGGACACACATGGGGGGGGGGGGGTTGAGACAAATTACACAAATTTCTGTCCAGAATATTTAGTTTTTGCCACTTCCTGAAAAAACTTTATCAGCTTAATTTATAAAATTTCACTTTTGTAGTAATTGTTTTATATTTTCAAATGCTGAATGCCTTACCTTATATTAGTATAAGTAAAAAAACAAAAAAATTAAACAAGAAATTAAGTAAAGATATTTTTAAAATGTGTAAAAGATGCTTCAAAATAAATCAACCCAAAAAACATGAAACACACATGGTAGTACATTTTGTACTGAAAAATGTGCAAAAAAAAAAAAAATTGCAATCGTGTTACGATCAACAAAGAAGAGAGGCAGAAAATAGTAAATAATATAATTTAAAAAGTTGACATTTAAAAATTATAAATACATAAATTATAAATAACTATTAGGGCATCGTAGGATCAGTGGCAGAAAATCTTCAAAATCAGGCAATTATTAGTGCTATTGTTTGTCAGTCAGATGCTTATTTTGTTCCATGAATGCAAATAGAAAGATGAAAGGGTCAATTCACATAAAACGCACCAGTGAAATCTGATATTCCCTCAAAGGCAAAACATTATTTTAATAGCATTGGGGGCATGATTTGCATTAATTACTAAGGTTCTCCTATCAAACATCAACCTGTTAGACGGGCTATCAAGAGCCTGCCAAAAACATGGCAATCATCATATCAAACAATAGTGTTATTAGAGGACAGGAGGCCGGCCTGTCATCTGTGCAGAAAAGGAAATGGATTCAGGTGAATGAAGCTCAGGGACATTCAGAGATGACCACAAGCACAGATTCTCTATTGTTAAACTTTAATTCTAGTGGAAAATATAGGACAGCACAGCAATATGCATCACAATCAGAAGAGGCGGTTTGACCTGCAGCTGAAATCATGAATACATATTTACTATTATAGCATATGAGATGTCCTGGGCTACGCAGTGTAATGAAATATAATATAACCATGAACAATAGTCTCATTTCTGCTAGAGGACTGAAACATTTTAACACAACATCATTTAAAGTTAGTTGTTGACAAATAACTTGAAACATTAAAAAACACCTTTGTTGGTGTTGTATTTCAGTGTTGAAGGTGCTAATTTACATTTTAATGTTTGTTTTTTTTTTGTATTTTTGCTGCTGTAAACAGTGCAGTGATCTCCCTACGGTGGGATGAATAAAGTCATATCTTATCTTAGTCAAGTACAGAACAGCAACTCATCTGCATCGTAGGAAACCTGAACAATGTTAAATGTTATTCAAAAGGTTTAGGTGTCTTATACAAAGTTACTGTCACATAACGACTTGTAGAACGCTGAAAAAGTAAATGGGTAGGATTACAACCAGACCATAAATCAGCATCTCTCAATATCTGAACAACACAAATGGAGTTTGTTTGAGAACTTCTTTTAGAGGTAAACTTAATTCCTATACTTATGGACAAGTCTCCACGCAGAGAACAAATAACCTTCACACAGAGGAACCTTCTATTGTGAGTTGGAAGTGCAAACCACTACCCCACAGCGCCATCTCGATCCATAGATAATTGTATATTTGAGATGCTGACATTTAACAGTGTTTTTCTGAAGACTCTAAAGCTCAGCTATGCTGTGCCTTTATGCCAGATTCACTTCCAGTGCCACTTCACATAAAGGAATAACCAGCGCTGGTGTCAAATGTTGAGGTGCTTCCTAATCGCACCACTGACTGGATTCAAGTTTTTCTCAGGCAGTTGAAATGTTGCTTTAATACAGTAAATATGGTTTTGCAGATGACTTGAGACAAATGCTATTTTATGTTATGTTATTCCACATCCATACATTCAAACTGTGAAATGTTCATTATCTGTCCTAAGGTATCTTTTGTCTTTGAGTGCTGTCTCTCACAGTTCTTCACAGTCAGCTGAACATGTGATATTGAGCCAGCAGTGCAGTTTTCCTCTAGTGGGCGGTCAGCCATGCAGCATGGCATCGTTCCAGCCTTGGTGCTGAAGACTAGCTGACTACAACTGCTGCTGCTACAAGCACTGACAAACTGAGCAGAACCAGTGCCAATGACATCAGCTTCACAGGTTTTTCTCCAGGTTTGTCAGTGGGGGAGGAGGCAGGTGGGTGAAGTTATCATGTACGATGACATACGTGGGATGACGATTTAAACATGTGACTAACACCGTGGCGTAAATCGACCACAATAACTGACAATCTGCTGTTTATTGATTATTAGTGCACAGTGAAACAAATTAGGTTCTGACTGAGGCCGATAAAAATTCAACTGACATCTTTGGCTTTCAGTGTAGCATAGTTAATTTTACACCTGGGACACTGTGTGTTGTGTGTGTGTGTGTGTGTGTGTGTGTGTGTTCACACCAGCTGTATATTACTACTGCAGCGCTACTGCTGGCAGCCCTACTTTTACAAAGACTTTCACACTGACAATTGATATGCTACCAATATAAGTTAAATTCACCATTAATTTAAATAGTAAGAAAAGTGAAGACTTCAAGCTGTCAAATAATTGTAATTTAACCTTAGAGCAGCAGAGAGAGAAGAAAGGAGGCATGCCAATACATTAAATAAATCATGGTCTAGACACTGAAATGATGTCAATTAAAATATTAATAAACATTTTCTTTGTATTTTAGCAGCGAGTTGCTTGGCTCAAGCGTAAAAAATAGGCATCGCTTCTACTTTATAAATGATTTTCCTTTCAGCAACACCTGACATGTCCTTCATGCAGCTGGTGTGGCCACTCTTACTCTATTAACATAGATGTTGAGGTAATGTGATGGCGATATAAGGAAAACATCAACGGTGTGTTCTGGGCCTTTGTGGTAGTCAGCTGAAGTTGTGAGACATTAATCAATAACTATATTAAAAAATCTAAGAGGAAAACATGGAGACAGGCAGCAGTTCAGATAAAGATCTGATACAACACATTATTCTGTTATCCAGTCATTCTGGAAATGTCTTTTGCTGCTTCAAGAAAAGAACGTACTAGTTTATATTATAATACAATTCTAATACATAACTGTGTACTTTTGCAAACCCGTTTTGAGTACTTCCTAATATCATGAACTTAGTGCCTGAATCGATTTTTGTAAAAGTTAAAAAAAAAAGGGAAACTATAAAATTGGGATTTTGTTCTTTCCTTCCTTCCTTGACAAAATGTATTCTAGATTTCTAAATGTACCTTACACTGCTATAAAAAAATCAGTTCAAATCTAACTGTACAGCAAGATGTCAGGCATAAAATCTAAAACCATATCACAAAATATGCAAAAACCAACATAATTTACCATTGATGTATTACAGGATCTGACAGAAACTGTCTAACTCTGTCCAGTTTATTTGTGTGATTTATAATTATAATTGTCACAGTAAACAACATTAGGCTATGTTTTATGCTACTAAAAAATGAAGTCTTCTCAGTGTAGCCAAGATAGGATTATTGGTAGTTATAAAAAAGTTAATTTCTACCTACTCAAAAAATAAAACTGAGGAGACCAAGAAACAGACAGCAGTCTATAGCCACTTTTCCACCGCAGGAACTTATGGAAGAACACTGAAAAACCTAAGTTCGTTTCCACTGAAATTACATGGGTAAAAAAAACTCTCTTTCAACCACAAATTTTCGCTGAAAAAAAGTCCCGAGTAATGGGGTGGGACTTTACAGATTCCCCAGAATTCCTGGGGGTGGGGCTGCATGCTGAAAATCGCTGATTGGTGGAACGCACTTGCACAGTGCCACACTTATGTTCACCGACTTTAGCCAGTGTGCGACTGGAAATTTGGTTATTTAATTTCTACAAGAAAGAAGAGAAGCTGCGAAAATGCAGCCGGACATTGAGGCCCATTTGCCGAATGCATGCTTTTCAGTGTTCAAAGTTTCTATTTGAGCGTATTTGGTTTAAGCCAAGCGCACCTGCCTTGTTCCTATGAGTGCATTGCAGGAATCTGTCTGTCCACCTGAATATGATCTGAAAAATAAGGCTGAACTTGTCGAACGCATTTGCTCAAGACGATCTTTTTTTGCTCCATTTTCCAAATGAATACACTCTCAGCCTATAAGGCTGGAACCAAGCCGAGCCCACCGTATTCATCTCGCTCCTACAAGTGCATTGTAACCATCTGTCTGTTCATTCAAATATGCAAAAGAGTGTTTTCAGCAAATAGGCTCAAAACAGCCTGGACCTCATTGAATGCTCAAATGACTTAACTCGAAAACACGACTCAGAAAAGACTGAGCCTCGTTTGAAAAAATTTTAAGGAACTTTGCGAAGCGGTGGAAACATAGAGCACTCAGATTACCAAGAATTCTTTTACCAAGGTAAATAAGTTCCTGGTAATAAAAGTTCCAGGGAATCTGGTGGAAAAGGGGCTCATATGAAAGAGGTACACAATCAGACAGAAGATAAGAGGAGGATGCCAGCTGGGGTGGGGGCTGTCACACTTCCACAGCATAGCAAAAAGGTGATAGAGAGAGATAGAGAGCAGGAAAGGAGAGGAAGCGACAGATGGACATGGAGAGATGTGGCGGGTACATGGCACATACTTGGCCTCGTCGACCACTTCCACCTCTGCCTGAGCTGTAATGGGAGCGTTGGAATGAGCTGCCAGGGGGTCGTCTGCGTTCAGCTCCCCGTTGGTTGAGCTGACCACCTGTGGCACAGACGGATGTTATTCACAGACACTTTGATGTTTACATTCAGCTGTTTCATGTGAGCGTGTCACCCCAAATCAGTGCGAAAAACAGGCTTTGCTGTGACGAAAAGTTGTCTCTGGTGAGAAGCAACTGCACCTATCGGGTCCATAAGAGGAGTTGGTGGAATCAGTTTAGAGATGTTAACTTAAAGGCCTGTGTGATTTTAAAACAGCACTGTGCTGCCACATTGAATTCATCACAAACACCCCAGAGTGAACAGGCTTCATTTCTATATGCCTTACTCCAGGGGTCACCGACAGTGGTTCTCGAGATCTACTATCCTGCATGTTTTAGATGTATACCTCTTCCGGCACACCTGACGGTCATTGTCAAGCTTCCGCAGAGCTTGATGCTAGGCTTATCATTTGAATCAGGTGTGTTGGAAGAGGGATGCATCTAAACCATGCAGGATAGTAAATCTTGAGGACGAGGGTTGGTGAGCCCTGCCTTCGACTATATAAAGGGCTGTCCATACCATCATCAATAACTATAACTAAGTATTCTCCACACAGAATTATTACAACAGTGGTGAATGATATCACCAAGATCACTTTCAAAGTGAAGTGATGAACCTTACGAACACCACAAATATTGACAGCCAGTCAGTATATCTGAACTTAATGGATGTCATTTTAGCATTGCATATCCCTAACACAAAGGATTAAGTGCAGTCAGGAGCAGGGTCAGTTTTCAAATCCAGGTGTGGATCATTTTTTTTAAGTAACCAGCAACATTTTGTGTTGAAACATTGTCTATAACATGTTTAGTATTGTATAAGCCAAAGTAGAAGACCAACCCCTCCTTTTTTTGCATTTTCCACAGTGTGTACTTTGTGAATAACAAATACAAAGACATGCTGACTCTAAGTTTGCATCTGCACCTAGTTTGTATCCCACAACAGGATTTCATGTGTTTAGTGACACCGTTTATGCAGAGTTAATGTTAATCGATCTGCATGGATGCTACCAATGTTAACATTATTGCATAGTTACAGTCCTAGCTTTTGGTGTGGACAGCCCTCAACAGTCAAATACTTTGTGTCTTTCTTTGCATACACTACAGATCAAATGTTTTCGAACACCTCCAACGACAGACCTATACGTTTAAGGGGTATTAATGGAAGTCTGTGTTGGTTTGTTGCTTTCCTTTCTCCACACATTATAACTACAATATATTCTGTACTTTCAACAGTGACATTTGGTACAAGTAATGCTTCAGAGGGTTTAATAATAACACAGTGTCTGAACACAACTTTTACAGAGACAAAGGTCTTGTAAACACTCAAAAGTCAGGAGACCTTAAGGAACTGCTTGCATCACCTTTAAAGGCTTCATTTACTTCCTCTGCTGCAGAAAAGCTGTAAGTTGATGAGTCATTGCTTAATCTCTAACAGGGGCCATTTTTACTTGTAGAATTGTAATGTTTTAGTACATGTAACAACTTACCTTTGTTCCATTTCAGGCTATTCACTACTTTTAAGTGCTTACATTAAAAAAGGAGAAAAAAAGGGGGGGGGGAAGGGAAATCAGGAGGTAATCTAAACCTTTGGGCAGTAGTGCATCAACTTTTCTGGCACTTGGTGTCCATAACAGCTGACAAGGTGAAGGCCAAGGGGTACAACTGTAGATAAAACTTCAGGTGGACCTTATTTATAACTAATATTTTCAAGGTCAAGAATGAAGTAGTTGTTTGTTATCAGTGTGTATCACTGCATGCTGTCATTGTCTGGGTTATGATGATACCTCTGGGGTGTTATTGCAGCATTTAACTGCCACAAAACTTCATTTCCCTTTGCCTGTATAAAAAGTTTTAACCTATATTTTAAACAAATTGATTTTTATATGTGTAGGAAGTTGATTTTTACCATATACTGTATATAAAGATGGACAAACAGACAAACAGCTGGCCACTGGTGGTTAGCCGTGTGCTAAATGTTTTATACATATTCTGATTTCAGTCTTTTTTTTTTCTCCTAGATTTAAAGACTGATTTTTGTTCAACACGACTTATTTCTGATAAATTTTTTTTAAATGTTATTTGATAATGTAAAAAAACAGATTACAGCTCTGCACCAAAATGCATCATAGAGGTAGTATCGCTTCTAAAACCATGATAATTTGGCTTTGTATTTTCACAACACATTATCCATCTTTATATAAAGGTTATGATATTGACCCATTATTAGTCTTAAATCCATTTGCTTTTTCAGGTCACTTTGACAATAATACACCTGTATAGCGGAAACACCTGAAAAAGAACACACTCCAACAATCAGACACAGATGAGCCATCAAACATGAAGTCTGGAAACAAACAAAACCACAGTCTGTTGACAAACAGTTACAATATATAAAGAGCAGTTACTGATGGATGTCCGATACACCTGCAGAAGAAATGACAACTTTGTGTGCATGGGGAAGTGTACATTTTGAGACTCATGTAAAGTTCTTTCTCTACTAATAATGCTCAATCCTTTTGAAAAACCCCCCAATACATATGGTTAAAATTACTTTTGCTACGCAACCCACTCAAGTTTGCAAAAACATCACGTCTGCTTCGCTTTGGAAAATTTTACTTTCTAGCACCAGTTGTACTGCCGCTCATGTGGTCCTCATTAATTCTCCTCATTACCATCATAGACATGTTTTGGTCTACAGAAAAAGAAACAAGGATCTAATGTACAATACAAGACCAACGGCAGTAAATGGTATTTGCTCAAATCAACCACGAGCTTAAATGTTACACACCCATGCAAACAAAGCTTTCTAGAGACAAATATAATATTGGGTGAAGACTGGAGTACAAATTACACCAGGATGTTCCCTCCGCAACTCAAACCCACATGCACTGAGCCTGATAAGCCAGGTCACCCCGCCATGCAAGAAAGAGGCTTCTTCATCTTGCAAGGAATGCCAGAGCACTGTGAAGAGTACGACCTGGGATTGAAATGCCACGACACTGTTAATGTTTCTCAAGCAAAACCACATTTTCACCATCTGGGGTGGGTTGCACCAGATGACATGCATATGGTGGTGCAGAAAAAAAACATTTCCCAGCCAGGGGTAAAGGGGTGGGAGGGGAATGGTTGTAGATCTGTCTCATACACAAATATAAAAATCCAAACAAATCCAATGATTACAAAAATAAAATATAACATTCAACATTAAACTAACATCTTCTTAGTTACTGGAGTCACTAACCGTGTTTCTATAACATGTCAAGTGACTCTGACGTGAATGAAGGCAGCTGAGGGGTCAGAAGGTGGCAGTAAAGGGTACGTTACACATAGCTGTAATTACCAGTAGAAGAAACAGAATGTTCTGTTGCTGTTTTGCATCTAAAAAGTGCAATTTTTTTCCATGGATGGCACTGAATATTTTAGTTTCCTCATCAGCCCATGCTACCTGTTGCAGCCAGTGCAATCGATTCACTGATGAGTATTGTTAAATATTCCCTCATTTGAAAAAAGCTGATTCCATCTCTCAGTAAATTAAAAAAAGGTTCACTGTGGAAGATTTGTATACTCGCGCCTACATAGTGTCTGTGTTAGTCTGTATTGTGCAAGGAGCTTGTTGATGTCTGTTTACTGTTACTGTTTATATATCTTTTTACTTATACAGTATATTTTTTTGGTCATCATTTCAGCTGGTTCTGGAATAAAGGACAGGTTGTCATTTTCAGACATGTCTGTTTCACTTGTTTTTTATTTTCATCCAATCAAATAAACATTTAATTGAACTGAATTGAAGAAAATAATTGATAGATTAATAAACTACAAAAATAATCAACAGCTGTAGCTCTAGCTATTAGTACAACACAGACTCCCATATTAACATCGGATAAGCATACGAGTATGTACATAATGTGACACAGAGAAATTTTAAGTCTCACAAAAAACATCTCAAATGAAATCTGCTTTGAAATCTGTGCAGAAAGACTTTGGCTTAAAGCCATTTAATGTAATTCTTGTTGTTTTGTTGTCATTTGCAGGACATTTAGTGACATGAGTGTTATGAGACAGATCTGAGCCCATACAAACTCTGTGGGGACACTGATCGGGTGAGGGGTGTATACCTGCACTGAGCCCCCGTGCCTGTCCGCTGCCAGGTGGGAGGTCAGATAGGAGGAGTTTGCTTGGCGAGTAGGCTGCACCTCCCATGCTCCTCGTCGATCAGAGGCTGCTGTCTGCTTAGGAGTTGGGGGAGGGGCACGTCGGTGACAGTGGAATTGAGGGGGTGCAATGGGAAGGGGAGGGGGTGGAGGGTGATGGAATATTTGTGTTAGGAAAGATGGTGTGCGAGGCCAGGTACCATGCAAAGCAGCATGAGAAATAAAGAAAGAAAAAAGGTAATAAAATAAAAACGTAAATCAAAATTAAAGCAAGGCTTCAGCCAGAAAACTGAATCAAAAAGTAATGTGCCTGAAGCCAAATGAAGGTAAGCTCATACATATTAAACTTTGGCCTCAATCTCATTCAAATATGCATATAAATAGTCATTAAATATTGAACAGATTTTCACTTTTTTGTTACCAAAAAACTACACAGTACACTGCTCTGTAACAAAAATCCACAACATTGCACAGCTAAAGTGTTGGAACAAACAATATAGATTGAAGTCAGTGTGAACTCTGGAGGGTTGGGTTGTTCCACAGCTTTGAAAACAAAAAGGATTTAGCACATAGTTTGGCCACATTTTGGAGTCATTTGATCTGTTGTATTAAAAAAAGAGATGCATTGTTTTCCTGGACAACTCCAATGTTCACAATACAGCTGCAATGAGTACTCGAATAATTCGAGTACAAAAAAATCCTCAAATATTTTTTTTTTGCCTAGAGTATTCATTTAATTATTAATTTCATTTAAATAGTCACTTGCGTTCCGCCCTATGGATCATGTTCTACATGTACTGTTAACAGCAGGCCTGTAACGGTACACAAAATTTTCGGTTCGGTATGTTTTCACTTTTGAAAGCCACGGTTCGTTTTTTTTCGGTTCGGTACGGGAAGAAAGAAAACCCCTCAAAATGTCTTTAATGCATTTATGAATTTTTGAACATTCTTCCACCGATTTTT
The DNA here is from genome assembly GCF_902148855.1 of Sphaeramia orbicularis. Lineage (NCBI taxonomy): Eukaryota > Metazoa > Chordata > Actinopteri > Kurtiformes > Apogonidae > Sphaeramia > Sphaeramia orbicularis. The sequence continues at coordinate 4,204,787 of NC_043959.1, forward strand.
GGGGACAATAGAATATAGAAAAACAGGAATAATATAATTCTGCTGCTATAAATCAAATAGAAAATAAAATATTACTAAATGTATTTTAAACATTAGTACTGCACTTCTCCCTGAAAGGGAGTTTTGAACAAACAAAAATCTAATCACATTTCTGTCAGTTCACATTCTGCTTTAAAATAACCAAAAAAAAAAAAATTTCACATGAAGTGCAACATTAACAAGAGAGCAAACTGGTAGTCTGTTAAAACAAACTGAAGAGCAAAACTGACAAATAAATTAACCTAACTATTTATTTTAGGACAGATAAACTGTTTAGGCCACTTTGTGTACTTGTGTGTGTGTGTGCGCGATTTGTCAAAAACAGAAGGGGGGATTTCTTTTTTTTTTTTTGTCGGGGGCGTTATATGTGGGGGTTCGGTCCATAACTAATGTAATAACTAACGCTGGCGGGAAACGAAAGTGAAACTTTACATCCTTTCAACTCCTTTACAACTTCCAACTCCCGGGTTCTATTCCTCTATTATACAGCGTGTGTGTGTGTGTGTGTGTGTGTGTGTGTGAGTATTAGTGAGGGAGGAAGAGAGAGAGAGCAAGAGAGAGAGCGAGCTAGTATCAGTGTTTTAGAACTACCATAGTTCTTAGGGGCCAAACAACATCCGTCTTATTAACGTCTCTTTCCTTGCTGTTGTCTTTCACCTGAATCCGTACTGATCCCAAACAGGACTGTAATGATGGTGGAGGGTCTTCAGTCTCTTCCCTTCAGGTTGACATCATATTTGTTGTTTCTTTTAACCTTATGGAAGCAGCTATTTCATATTTCAAGTCATTGTGTGCTAGTTCCATATGTCCATGTGGAACTTGCGCGGATTTAAAGTTCCGCATTGAACGACGCCTTTCGTTCCTTTTTCTTTTTCTCAACATGCCGTGCTGTTTCGGTACAGCTGTGTACCAAACCGAACAGGTGTGTACCGAAACGGTTCGGTACGTGTACCATTACAGGCTTAGTTAACAGTGATGCACGCAACGAAGGGAGCAAGGCGACCGTCTGCAAAAGGCAAAAGATGTCCAAAGTTTGGGATCACTTCAAACTTAAAAGAAAACAGAGAATCTCATGCAATGTGTGTACTGGAAACTTGAACTGGCCCACCACAACAGCTCTACATTGAGGCTTCAACATCTGACCAGAAAGCATCCATTTATGAACAAGACCAGCTCATCATCTGAAGGCAGCACAAGGTAAATACCTGTTTTCCACTCAACAGTAGCCTAACATTAGCCTATTTAATGTGATTGCTAACTGAGAAACACAGCAGCACTGATTAGAACGTAGGTGATGCGTTTGTTGTAGTCTCTAATAATGAGTCTTGATGATGGCTCGATGCAATAAATGAAAAAAGAAAAAAAAAAAAATCTGACTACTCGATTAATCACTGAAATATTCAGCAGAATACTCCACTTCAAAAAGAACTGATAGCTGCAGCCCTAGTTCAAAGTCTGATCTAGTGCCTCACATTTTGGTTCAAATGTTTTTTCAGAAAGAAGTTACTGACAGCAGGTAAAGCCTTTTGTAACTATTCTTCGATGCAAAACTATCATATAACAATAAAACTAGACCAGGTTGTAAGATGTTCTCTGAGTCTCTCTGAGACTAATCTGAAAATTAAGTGTTCCTGCTTAATGGACAGATCCAGTTTTGTACAAATGAAATCCAATTAAAATGAAGTGCCGTGTCCACATTATTACCTCCTCCAAGGACGGAGGTAATGTCATCACTTAATTTTGGATATCAGTTCTCAGCAGGATTTCACTGGAATTACTGTGTTTCATTTTGTAGGATAGTGTAGGAAGTATACAGCATAGGCCGAGGATCACTGGGTAAATTTCTAGATCAAATTAAAAGAGGATAGCAGTAGCTGATGAGTGATTCCTCAGTTACTCTAAGTCTAGCTACCTGGCTCCACTACAGAAAACCCTCATTTTATTCTTTGTGTGAAGATCTTCGACGATGGGTTCGCATCTGAGTTGTTGTGACGTTACTGTCTGAGTTGCCTGTCTGTGGGTGCGTGCTGTGGGGACTCATGTGACATGAATCATCATGAGGTTCTTGCATGTAAATTTGACCGGCACAGAATCGTATCACACATCTGACACTGATCAAGCTGAAAACTGGGTGATCCAGTCAACACAATGGGTGCATCTCCAATGAAAAATAAAAAATAAATAAAAAAAGTTTAGTTTCTGATCAAGCATACCTGATAGAGGAGATCGATTAAGTATCAAATAAAATCAAATAATTTTCTCATCTCCTCATAAATAATGTGTGGATTCTGTGAAACATTAACTATACTTCAGTTAATGGTGGGATCTTGACAATTCAAAAATCCTGGGTTATTCTAGTTACTGTAAGACGCTTTCCCCATTACTTATAGGGATGGCTCTTATATAAATTTACATTTAGTTTTAACACATTTATTTCATCATATTAATTAAAATAAACAGTGACACCATTAAATAAACTGTCATACCTGATTTCTTATGGGTGCGTGCTGTGAGGGCCGGTCTCTGTGGGCATGGCTTTCCCGTGTAACTGCAGATGCTCCAGAGTCTATATGGACAGACCCCACTGGTGTGGGCTGTGGACGACAACAACAACCAGTTCAATGTTAAGCTGTGACCTAATAATGCATTTACAGTTTGCATTACTTACTATCTGCCTGCCGACCCAGTCATAGGTGTAGTCGAAGGTGTATCCTTTTCTTTCGAATAGTTCAGTGAACAGAGTCCTCAGATATTCGTAGTCTGGTTTCTCAAAGAAGTCCAGCCGTCTCACATATCGTAGGTAGGTCGCCATCTCCTCTGAATTAGGCAAAAATCATTTAATTTCGTCGCAAAAGATTGACTGTGATAAATGATTTATCTTTTAGTCAGGTACAAACAATCGCTGAGATTATAAATATGTGAATTGATCTGATATTTAACGAGTATCAAGTATCACAAGTATTACAATTACATCAGTACTTTTTCTTTTTGTTTTCAAGGTTATTTTTTGTTTTTTTTGGCAGTGATGCAAAAAAAGTCTAAACAATCGGAATTTTTGTTTTTATACAGAACATACACAAAAAAAGAACACAAAACAAGCCACCTATCCCCATGTACAAATGCAACAGAGTTTGTAAAGCACAAACTTAACTTAAACATAGGTACAAAACATCACAAAGAAGAAAAAAAAGGAGATATTATACACACATATACACATATATATATACATATATATATATATACATATATATATATATATATATACATATATACACACATACAGGGTGGGGAAGCAAAATTTACAATATTTTGAGGCAGGGATTGAAAGACAGTGTATGACCAATTAGTTTATTGAAAGTCATGAGAATTTATTTGCCACAAGAAAATTTACATAATAGAAAATGTTTTTATTCTATGTGTCCTCCTTCTTTCTCAATAAATGCCTTCACACGCTTCCTGAAACTTGCGCAAGTGTTCCTCAAATATTGGGGTGACAACTTCTCCCATTCTTCTTTAATAGTATCTTCCAGACTTTCTGGTAATAGTTTTGCTCATAGTCATTCTCTTCTTTCCATTATAAACAGTCTTTATGGACACTCCAACTATTTTTGAAATCTCCTTTGGTGTGACGAGTGCATTCAGCAAATCACACACTCTTTGACATTTGCTTTCCTGATTACTCATATGGGCAAAAGTTTCTGAAAAGGTATGGATAATAGTGTTAGGTATGATTATGACATCAATATATGTTTGGTTTCAAAACAATTGACGTAGTGCCTGCTGAGAAAAAACAACTAAATGTTCATTGTAAATTTTGCTTCCCCACCCTGTGTGTGTATGTGTGTATGTATATATATATTTTTTTTTTTATTTATTTTTTTTCCCTCCCCCTATGGATTTACACAGCACTTTTTCTTTAAATATTATTTGTTTTCCCTGTATTTTAATGCACTATTGCTGATGATCTACATTGGGAAAAGTACCATTAAAGACCAAAGTAAATTACTACTATTAAAATACCTGGGAAGTTCTCACAGAGGACCTCAATAGGAGTGTTTCGCTTTGTGTCTCCAATCTTTTGGTATCGTTCTTTCAGGGTGTCAGCCTGCAGAAGAAAAATACATACTGCACATAAGAATCCTCCATGGGGACAAAGGGGAGATGTTGAAAACGTCTTCAAATGTCTTGAGTGACTTAAAACAGTCATCACATAAAGATAGACAAAACCCAGTTATCAAACTACTATCATGAATTAAACGTAGTGGAAAATTAACATGAATTTCTGAATTCCAGCTCTTCCCTGAAAACCTTGGTCTTTATATCATCTGACACTGGTTTTATGTACATTCTAAAATAGTTAACCCGAGCTAATAGCGCAGCAAAACAATTCACTCTGTATGGGTATCCGACTTTGCACATACATCAAATACTACCCGTATTTACTGGTGTTTAGAGTGAGTGACAGCTCAGTGTGTTTAACATACTTTTAGTCCCTGCCAAGGCAGACTCCCACGAAGAAAGTACATGAACATGTGCCCTAAGGCCTCCAGGTCATCTCGCCGGCTTTGCTCTACAACAATAGATTTGTAAGTATTTCACTAGTGTTCCAAGTCACATTATGTAAAGAGTAGCATTTCAGAACAACACACAAAACATGCTGTGATCAGGTGTCATCCTACCTTTGCCCAAGTGTGTGTTAATGGACATGTATCGGGCAGTGCCAGTCAAGCTCTTATGCTCCCGGTATGGAATGTGTTTTTTGGTCTCTGGGTCGATGTATTCTTTGGCCAGGCCAAAGTCAATGATGTGAATAATGTGTTCCTTTTTATTCCCTTGCCGTCCGATAAGAAAGTTTTCAGGCTTTACATCCCTATAGATGAGGTTTTTAGAGTGCACATACTCCATTCGAGAAATCTGTGAAAAGAGAGCAGAGTCAGCAGAGAACATCAAATTACACAATTGACTTAGGAATCTAAAATCTCAGTAAATTAAGCATCACAAAAACACAACTACATTTTAGGTTTATATTTGTACAGCAGAATGTGACTGCTTTAATAGTACTTAATAGTATTTCCAGATCCATGATATTAAAGTTAGAGATGAATTGACGGACAAAAGACAGAAATCATATTAGAATATTTCTGCAATAGTACAGAACAAGATCTCCAACTATTTTTTCCTCTCTAAAAAAACTGTATTAGATGTCAAATGCACATATGAAACATCAGTTGTCTCACACACACACCAAAGCACTAGAGATTTTTATGTATACGGAAGCCAATACCCAACAAGAGCCTTGTAAAAAAAGAAAAAGTGTTTGTGAAAGACTTAAACCTGCTGGAGGGAAGAAACTTGAACTCATATCTCTGAGAATTTTAAATTAAATTCACAGTTTAGTCTGCATTGCACCACAATACATCAGTCACGTATTATGTACATAATACTAGGGATGGGTATTGTTAAGATTTTACCAATACTATTACTCTTACTGGTACAGCTCAATCTGGTTACTTTAACACTATTTTTAATTTGTTCTTTTCATTGACTATTTTTGTACTTGTTTTCAGTTTGGCCACTAGTTTTAAGATATCCATTAGTTCTTTGAGGTTAGATACACTATATTGCCAAAAGTATTCACTCACACAATGCTTCAGCATACCAAGAGATTTTGGACAATTCCATGCTCCCAACTTTGTGGGAACAGTTTGGGGATGGCCCCTTCCTGTTCCAACATGACTGTGCATCAGTGCATAAAGCAAGGTCCATAAAGGCATGGATGACAGAATTTGGTGTGGATGAACTGGACTGGCCGGCACAGCGTCCTGACCTCAACCTGATAGAACACCTTTGGGATGAATTAGAGTGGAGACTGAGAGCCAGGCTTTCTTGTCCAACATCAGTGTGTGATTTCACAAATGTGCCTCTGGAGGAATGGTCAAAAATTCCCATGAACACACTCCTAAACCTTGTGGAAAGCCTTCCCAGAAGAGTTGAAGCCGTTATAGCTGTAAAGGGTGGATCAATGTCATTTTAAACCCTATTGATTAAGAATGGGGTGTCACTTAAGTTCATATGCGAGTCAAGGCAGGTGAGCAAATACTTTTGGCAATATAGTGTATTTTTCACTTGCTTTTTAAAATCTTGGTAAGTAAAATTTACCTGTTTTCCTAACAGACATCTGCTGATTTTAAGTACTATTTCTTGTTTTTGAAAGTGTACGCAAGGGACTCTGACAGTGATTGACAACTGTTCCTTCTCTCCATTACTATGTTGTACTGTTTTGTAGGTTTCCTTTCAAATTCGCAAAGCTATCGGTATTACCAGAGCACTGCAAAATTTGTGCTGACAGATTGAAATGGTAGAAATTTTGAAATCTCTGAGACAGCTAAAAAGACTGGGTCTAACCACTTTTCTGGGCTGCTCAGACTTAGTGAGATTCAGTGATGGCTTTGCGCTTTTGACAGCTTACCTGACTGACCAACAGAATGTGTGTCCTGACAGACTGCTCCTTTGCAGACTGGGTAATAAGAATCTGTGCTGCTCACCTCATCTCTTGACTGCTCTACTGGCTGACAGAACGGCCAAGAGACTACAGTTGTTTCATTCATATATTTACAAACCCTGAGACACTTCACTGCTTAGACAATTCCAGTAATGAAACTAGGAAACTTATTTTGTTGCTTTTTGTTAACTTTTTCATGTTGCTATTTTTGCCTTTTCCCTCCACATTTAATGTTAAAAGACATGCAGTGATTGAGGCATCAAGATCAGTTAAAAGGTTTTTTTGTGCAATGTGGTCACTTTCATTAGATTAGCAGATTAGCACCATGAGAGAATGGTAAGAGTAAGATGTTTTTTATTCACTCAGAGTGTTGAGTACATGTGACCAGAGGTCGCATTAACTGAAAATATTCCGTCATTGACGGATTTTTTTTTTAAATGACGGAAAATTCTGAAGGCCATCCGTCATTTTACAGATTAAAATACTGAGGGTAATCTACCAAAGAAAGTTTTCACACAACACTGTGAACAGAACCTGCTCACAGGATCGCTGGTCTGTCTCTCTCTTAACAAGGCATCAAACATTCCGTAACAGCATCCTACCTGTACATAACCCAACAGTGCCACTGTTCACTACTACGCTGAATACAACACTGGTACTTCAGTCAAGTGACTCACCGTTAGTTCACCTGTAGTAGACCCCCTGTCCAGTTGATGGAGAGTGTGCATATTAATCAGTCATTGTCAAGTCTTGTGTCATCGTGTAGCTAACTTTAGCCAAAATTAAATGCTGCTTTGCTGGCGCAAAATGTGAAGACAGCCGAGTCTCCTTAGTTATTTTAAAAACCCCAGTAAATGTGATGACATTGATAAACGCAGTGAAAAAAGAGGGACTGATGAGGTGAAGGATGATGGACAAGCAAGGAATACGCCAGTTCTTATGGCATTTGGTGTGCTATATGTATGCATTTTCCACCTTTCATGTGTTATTTGATGGCATGTCAATTTGTGCCAAGATCTCTGGTTCACATAACCTGAACCCTGACCCTCAGTGCATGGTATTTGACACTGCGTGAACATACACAAGGAAAGCTTATAATGTCTACAGATAACACACCAATTAAAAGCAGCGTATATAATCATGCAAGTCGGGATATCACGTTGGTTTATCAGCCAGCAGCAACTACAGTTGCTGCATCATTGAGATGTTTTTGAACATTAAATACAACTAAATATATCTCATTATCATTAAAAAACAAAAATTTGAAATGACAGATAATAATGTTATGACGGAATTTTTAAGACCCTGTCTGTCAAAAATGACAGACACTAAAAATATCTAGTGCAACCTCTGCACGTGACCACATTTTATTGATATAAATAGTATTCGCTACAACTTTACTTAAATACTATAAAAAAAATTTTTTTTCATTTCAATTTTGGTTTCTTTTCTTTTCTTGACCTGATGGACACCTTTTTCCCATGGGGATTTATAAATTTTATCTGTAACTGTAAACCTACAAATAACATGATATTTTTCGAACCTGTCCTTGATTTGTTGAAAGAAAATATGCACCCAGCTATTCTGTTGAAGTTCACTCCTGGAAATCTTAGTTCTGACTAGGGATGGGAATCAAGAACTGGTTCTTTTTGAGAACTGGTTGCCTGTAGCTCGATTCCTTGTAATTGCTTGCCTGCCCGCTTAACGATTCTGCTTATCAAATCCGCCTTCATTGCGCATGTGCGATTACGTCACACGCACGCTGCATTGTTTTGGTCAGAACGTAGCCAACATGGCGCTGAGGCAGAAACGGTCTAAACAGACGACACCAGGTTCACTTGTAAGCCTTGCAAAGCTTCCATGTCTTCAAAAGGGTGGAATCCCTCCAACATGTTCAAACATTTGTCCACACAGCACGCGATTCATTTACAGGAATGTCACGTATTTGATACGCTACTTAGCGACGCTTGTGAATGTGGCGGCAGAGTGAATGCCGGGCCCAGTTCCGGTTGCGGTGCGGGCAACAAATGTTATGCCCCTCAAATACAAGTTTCTGAAGGTAAGGGAAAGGAAATGAGGTGAACAACAGCGGGAGATGAGCCGAGTCAAACCGGTTCCACGTAGCAGAAATGCGGCAATACAAGAATTAGTAAAGCGTCTTTAGTTTCACTTTCACTGCACCCCCCACCCCGAACCGGGCCCGGTGTCATCTGTTATTATTATTTGTACATACTGTATATGTTATATTTTCTGTGCAGAGATGGAAATATAAAAAGACAGTTAATGCAAACACATCTGTTTGTACTCTTTCATTCCCTCACTCAATGAGAATCGATAAGGAATTGGATTGATAAGCAAAATCGATAATGGAATTGGAATCGTTGAATTCTTAATGATTCCCATCCCTAGTTCTGACCAAAGATTCCTAATACATCATTACAGAAAAGTTTTAGTTGCAGAAAACTGGTCTACAGACACCAATGTTGACATATCCTTAAGTGGCCCTTAGGGGGATAGATTAAAAAATGTCTACCTCCTACTGATGTATACTAAAATCATCTTTTCAGCTACTAAGCAGGAGTCATTCTGGTCTCATTCACTTAATCTAAAATATATGTACCAGTAGCCCTTTTGTAAATTACTCTATCAGAAGTAAAAGTTTACGACTAATAGAAGCTATGGATGTTTTTCTGCTGATGGTATCAGCTGGTCTCACTTTGACCTGTCAAAACTTACTTAGCTTTGTGAGGACAGGGACTACCAGATATCATGAGATACGATTTACAGGTTCACCTTCACCAAGGTCCCAAGCAAGCAAAAGTTTTTATAGAAATTCTAATTTTTGAAATTAAATAACAGTTTTAAGTTTCATCCTTGTCTCTCTCAGTTGCAGTCATGAAGATGTGACTGCAGTTTGATGTGGACTTTTAGAGATTCCGTTTATTGGATAAGAGTTATTTTCCCCTTTACAAACAACTACTGTAGTTGTCACACTAACAAGGTTGTCAAATGATTTTGTTACACAAATGTTTCAATAAAAAGGTCTGGTATCTAGGTTTTAATGGAATTTATGAAGGTCTATTTGGAGAAATGGACCATGATATTCACAAACTGTTTTTATTGGCAAATAATCACCTGAAAAAGTTACCTTAGACTGAGGTGCTTACATCTACAGAGGGAGTGGATAACTGTTCACGTAGACCACCATGTTTTTTACATTAGCTCAGAATGTTCTTATAATTTTTTCCATTTTATAGCATGAGGCACCCAGTGTTAAGATGCACTGCCGTCTCCTACTATAAGCTCAGAATATAAAAAGAAACACACACTGTAACATGATTTCTGTTGCCACAATAGGTGAGAGTGGGAGGGGGGATGTTCACGATCACACACTAAACCTTTGAGTTTAGTGTTAGCTCACCCCCTCACCCATCTGTCTGATTCTAATGTAACGAAAACACAAAGGCTCTTATTGTCGTTGAAAACATAATCATGCTAGATTTAATTTACACTACAACAGATCCTCCCAAATCCAGCTAGATCTTACATAGTGGGCCAGGATAACACCCAGAATTACCTCCATCTACAGGGCCTGAAAGGTCACCAGTAAAAATGGAAGTCAAGGGGGATATTGCAATGGGAACAATACATGATCTCATCTAGTTGCACTGGTATGACTTTCAGATCAGTTTGTCTTGTTAATGTTTAGTCTGAACTGAGATTGTTCCGTTTGGCTGCTGAGCTGATTTTCAACTCACCAACTGAATGGCAATCATTAAGACAGTCTTCAGTGAAAAGGTCCTGTCGCAAAGGTCAAAGAGGTCCTCTAGGCTTGGCCCAAGCAGCTCCAGAACCATGGCATTGTACTTCCCACAGGGGCCAAAGTAGAACACCTGGGGCACTCCTTCTGCTACAAATACAAAGAGTGAAAAAAAAAAAAAAAAAAAAAATCAGGCACACAAATCACTGAAACACCACAGCTTCACATTTAATCCTTATTTTAACCTGGTTAACAACATGTCTCAAAGGAACACAAATTAACTGATAACCATGCAAGGGATTTCTGAGCAAGCTGGGAGGCCAAAGTGTTTATTATTCTTGACATCTCCGATTAATGACATTTCTAATTTGGGTCCAAGGTGAACCATTAGAGGCTTTGCTTTGGTCGACAGGAGGAGGAGCACCACAAGGTTACTGGGGGACAGAGCTGAGAAGGCAACTAGGTAAATATTAACCTAGAGGTAAAAAAAAACAAAAAACAAAAAACAAAAGAGTGCCTGCACATGCAACTATGTCACTCTGGTGCAGAATAATCCTTTCACTGACTCAAATCACAACCTCCCAACGGAATAACATCGTCTATGCTCCACTCACTCCAATTTTGACCAAATCCCTTCCATCTGTCACATTGACTTTTATTTCACTTCTTGTCATTAGAACTCAATGTTGTGAAATCTTCAAACAGTTATAATGGAAGGACTGCAGGCTCACCATCCTACATTTTCATGTGAGCTGCTCATGATGTTTGGGCTCAAGCTCATTTTATTCCTCAATATATACAAGTGTGAATCTAACATCTAAAATTGTAATGTAAATGACGGACAATGTTGTTTATGGATTTGTCTGGGCTAAAACTGATTACTGGCAATCAAGGAAACCAGTAACTGATTTTTGGAACTCCTGTACTTATTACAGTGATTGTACTAAAAATGTAATCTTTATTGAACAGGAAATCAGGTCAGACTGTTAACTGCCTTTGGCTAAGCATGATTCAAAGTTTGCCTGAGCTTACTGCTAGTCAGACTCTTATTAAAAAGGTCTCCTCAAGAAACTTCAAAGAAATGCTGGAGCTTCAATCATACAGACCTTCCTCTATCAGACCGCAAAAGCTCAGTCCTCTGTGCTCAGTCCTCGGGAATGCAGAAAAGTTAAAAACATAGGGATGGTCTGATTGTTTCTTCTGTCCTCATTCCTTAAGCCAGTTTTTTCATATTGACAATTTGATGATACAAACACTGTGGGGATCTTTGTGGCACTGTATTACACAGAGTTTTTTTTGTTTTTGTTTGTATGTTTAAGTAATGGATATTTTTGTATATCCTCCTAAGACCCAGGAAATATCAGCAAAGTACAAGCTTTTTTTGTTTTTTTATCAATAAGTGCCTATATTGGAAATATCATGATGCAACAGTTTTATCAGATGCAGTTTTTAAAATTTTTATGGAATGTCCTTTGTGGTGGACAGTTTTTATTCCTTTTTTTGTACAAAGTTGTGAAACTCTTGTCCACAAATGTGGACAGAAAATCTATAGCTGGGTCTTAGGAGGATATAGGTGCATTTATTTGGACATGACCGTTTGAATAGGCAGTGTAATTAGTATGTGCAGGATTAAAACTGAATTTGCTATCTTCATGAAGCTACCTGGCAGTACATAAAGTATTAAAATAAAGCAATAGATAAAGTCTGCTCTGTTCATTCATGCTTTGCATGCCATTAAGAAGAACATAGGTCTAAGAAATTAAGCGGTACAATAAGAGTAGTGAAGGCATCTGTCTTTCCGCTTGCTACAGCAAGTAAATATGGCAGAAATCTAAGAACATAAAACTGAATATTAATATCCCTCCTGATCCACCACTTAGGCATATTCACTGCAAATATGTTCCTGAGGACTTTTGACTTGCCAGATGGGTATGGGAAATACATTGCAGCTTGAAAGGTGGCATGAATGCTGTCAGCTAGCATATTTGCATGTGGGAGTCACACTGAGCTTCATCCTGTGTTTCTGGACACCATTATCCAGTTCTGTGGGTTGTTAATTGTACCAGAGGAATGAGTGCCTTAAAACCCTGGGAGCCTGTGGGAGGCCTAAAAATGTGTCAGATTAGAGATGTACCAGCTTTCAATTGAAAACCAGGCTGCTGAGGCCTTTTACTAGCAGAGGCTACTCGGGTGGCAAATCATTATAATTTTCAGCAAAACGGTACTCCCGAGTTATTAAATCTTTGCAAGGTATCCAGCACAGAGTCAATTAACTGCATGTCAACAGTCTGAATTCAGTGGAAGCTACTAATTTTGTAGGTACAATTTTTGGCTTATCTGGCCCATTTTTTGTAAAACAAATCAGTGCAATGCTGGGAAGTCCTCCTGACCTCTCCCTGAAGATTTTTTTTTGCAAGACAGAGGCATAAGGAAAGAAGTCAACCTCAACCAGGCATGTGCTCATAACAGATTATCTTTTAGGATTTTCTTCATGTTGGAAATTAGGGGAAGCTTCTAAAGCTCCCCAGAAAAACACTTGTGTCCCCACAGATATAAAAAATATTCTAAAGGAAATCAAATGCTTAATGTATACTATAAATCTGAATTATGTGGGAAAAATAGGAATAGAAGATCCAACAGGAGTTGGGTTAAATAGACTGGAGCTACAAACATTCAAATGCAGTTTTTCACAAGTCTAAATGTTTCCTTTCAATACACTGTACACCTCTGCTACTTAATTTCTTGATGTAAAATTTTAAAGCAATAAAAATGCTGGTTTTCAGCTTTTCTATTTATGTTGATTAAATTACCCACAGTTCACAACTATACAGACAAGTACAAGCACACTGTATCTTTAAACAGGCTGGACCCTTCTGAGAACTGATGTCATAACTTTAGAGACTCATCGAGAGTCAGTTGTTTATGTTGACACTTGGTGTCTATTTTATATTTTTAAAAAAATTTAAAAGATGGTGCTACATGAGTGGCCGCAAATTGCAGCAGCTCTGTCTTAAGATTTCCTCATGCTTGTACTCGTTATCTTCCGCTTAACTGGATCCGGGTCGCGGGGGCAGCAGCCTCAGCAGAGGAGCCTAGACAGCCCTCTCCCCAGCCACCTCCACAAGCTCTTCCAGGGAATTCTGAGACATTCCCTGGCCAGCCGAGAGATACAATCCCTCCAGCGTGTCCTGGGTCAGCCACGAGGTCTTCTCCCAGATGGACATACCCGAACCACATCCCTTGCTCAAAGCAAGCCATGCACCATTTTTTTGGCCATGCTTTTAGAAAATTAACTGTGCAAATTGGGGGTGCATGGCTCACTGCCGAATACACTGCCTCCACCACCTGGCTGCACCTAGAAATTCTGTCCATAAAAGTTATGAACAGAACTGGTGACAAAGGGCAGTCTTGGTGAAGTCCAACCCTCACTGGGAACAGGTCTTACTTCCTACCAGCTATGCAGACCAGGCTCGCACTCCTTTGCTACAGGGACTGAATGGCTGCTAACATATGGCCATCCACCCCATACTCCCAGAGCACCCCCCACAGGATGCCCCTTGGGACACGGTCGTAAGCCTTCTCCAAATCCACAAAGCACATTTGGATTGGATGGGAAAACTCCCATGCCCCCTCCAGCCCCCTAGCAAGGATAAAGAGTTGGTCCACAGTTCCATGTCCGGGATGAAAACCAAATTGGTCCCACTTGATCTGAGGTTCAACTTTTGAATGTCCCATCTTCTCCAGTATCCTGGTGTAGACCTTACTGGGGAGGCTGAGGAATGTGATCCCCTATAGTTGGAACACACCCTCTGGTCCTCCTTCTTACAGATGGGGACAACCACTCCAGTTTGCCACTCTGAAGGCACTGCCCCCCATGTCCACACAGTGTTGCAAAGTTGTGTCAGTCAAGACAGCCCTACAACATCCAGAGCCTTGAGATACCCAGGGCGGATCTAATCAACCCCCCCGGGGCTCTGCCACCACGGAATAGTTTCACTACCTCTGCAACTTCCACCCAGGAGATTGGACCATCCACCTCCTGGTCTCTCGGCTCCGTTTCCTCCATGGAATGCATGTTGATGGGACTGAGGAACTCCTCAAAGTATTTCTTCCACCAACTATATCCTGAGTTGACGTCCACAACTCCCTGTCCCCAGTGTACACAGTGTGGGTGAGTTGCTGCCCCCCCCCCCCGAGGTGCCAGACGGTTTGCCAGAATGTCTTTGTAGCTGATCAGTAGTCTTCCTCCAAGTCCTCACCTAACTTTTTTTTGCCTCAGTGACCACTACTACCACTTGGCCCGCCGGTAGCTTCTGGAGACCCACAAGCCAGCCATGCCCTGTAGGCCTCCTTCTTCACCCTGATGACTGCCGCTATGACTGGTCCCAGCTCTCTCTCTCTCTCTGTGTCTGTCTGTCTGTCTGTCTAATATACATAACAAGTAACAAACTGATTCTTTTTTATATTTCCTGTTCATTCTTTAATGTTTCTGCACTTTGTTTTCTGTATTTTTGGTGCTGTAAACATTGAAATTTCCTCAAGATAGAATCAATAAAGTAATTTTTTATCCTTAGATACTTCTTTGTAAATTTGGGGAGCTCTAAAGTAATCAGCTAAGACTTCAGCAAATTTATAGACTTCCCCAAGTCTGTTTCCAGAGGTCTAAACAGACTACATTATTCTGTAAAAACAGTAAAAAAAAAAAAAACAAAACAACAAATAAATACACCAAAGGACCACATAGCCATCAAGTCATGAATTGACTTGCAGAGATGAATGCATTTTGGTGTGACAGGTTCAAAAGGATCTCAAGGTCCCAGTGGTTCAAGAACTGGATATGACGCTGGAGGTCCAGAGTAGTCTCTGTCTGTGGTAAAGAGTGGTGTATGGATAAGACCTGGAAGGCTGTTCCCTTAGGAAAGAATCTACTCCTCAAATAGAACAGCAAGACCAAAGTGTACTGAGATCTGACCTTGCAGAGGTATATTCTTTGGAGGAAAAAAGTAGAACTGTTTGGCCATAAGGATCAATGTTGTCTATGAAGAGGGAAAGGTGAGGCTTGTAGCTCAAACATCACCATACTGGATGTTTTGCTGCAGAGATGATTGGTGTTGAATCATGGTGGAGGACAATTCTTTGAGTATTCTGAAACTTAATCTGAATAGCCAGAAAATTAAAGCTTTGGAACAAATGGATCTTTGAACAGGACTGTGATCCAAAGCATTGACAACAAAGTTTCTGAGTGACCACCACAAAGCCTTAATGTTAATCCAGGGGTCACCAACCCTGGGCCTTGAGAGCTACTATCCTGCATGATTTAGATGTATCCCTCTTCCAACTAGGGTTGTAACGATGTCATGGTGTTATGATTAATTGCGATTTTAAACGTCACGGTTAATTAATCGTCAAGGCTGCCAAAAACCGTCTCATAAAGTACAGTAGATTAAGAGCGTAACAAAAGACATGCCAATATGCACTTCCCACACCGAACGAAAGCAACGTTACAGAAGCACTGCATTCAACATTCCACCAGTGAAAATGACAAATAAGAACAAGGTGACTCTCTGTCTCAGGGGGTGGACGTATTTCTGAATTGTCTTGTCTGTAAATATATTTTTGATGCGGGCTCACTTTTATTTCCATAGAGTTTGCATTCGCTACCATCACATACGCAGTGTCGGGCTACCATCGCACAACCCATTCACAACTGTCTGGCTTACACAACCGACCTGCCTCCTCAAATGAAAGTTAACGA
Source organism: Sphaeramia orbicularis (assembly GCF_902148855.1). Classification (NCBI taxonomy): domain Eukaryota; kingdom Metazoa; phylum Chordata; class Actinopteri; order Kurtiformes; family Apogonidae; genus Sphaeramia; species Sphaeramia orbicularis. Next base: position 4,220,843 of record NC_043959.1, read on the forward strand.
AGTTTCACAACAGCGGGAGACAGAGGCATTAGTAATGTGTGTTAAGTTGTAAAGACCCCTTAAGTCATTACCTGTATTAATGATGTCTTTGAATATACATCACTTTAAGACGTCCAGCAGGGATGAAATAACTTATTTTCCAAACCTTTTGTAAAACTGTGTCACAGTGTTGATGTATTGTTTGTTATATTCTTTAAAAAGAATTTATAAAATGTACGCATGTTGTCAACATAAAAAGCTGAGGATATGACACACGGAGGAGAGGGATGTCATAAGCCAAGGTGGGAGCCTGCCAGAGTTTGAGATGCTGCAGAGATAACTTTGTACATTTCATACTTTCTGGATTAAATTTTGCCCATTGTTCAGTGGGTTATTGTCCTCTGTGGAGCTACTGAACCAATGTGGGCCAATCCTGTGGTGGCATTTGCTGGTGCCGTGAGTAAAGCCTGTGGCTACACTGCAACTGATCAATGGCATCGACTATTTGCGATCGTAAAAATGGTGACTAAAAGAGGAAAGACATTGGGGGGGGGGGGGGGGGGGGGGGGGTTGAGCTGCTTTATGTTTAATGATTTGTATTAAATGAGTTAATATTTTTGGTTGGTTCTGCTATGTGGTTGGTTCGTGGTTTATTTGTGTAATTTTGGGGTTTGTTTTGTCGGGGATGCGCTCGAGTGTGGGGGGTGTGTGCGCTGGCTGTACCTGTGGAGATTAAAAGGACAATATAGAGCCAAACGCACACTAAAGATGGTGGATGCTGATGGTTAATCCATTTGTGACCCTAAAGTGCGTTGTAGCGGGTCACTTTGGGAAAAAATAAGTGGACTGTTACAGGTTTCACTTTCACTTCTGCATGCAGCCATTTTAAGATATGCATGGCACAGACTGCACCCCCAAGTATAAACCCCTGCAAAATAATCGTAGTAATTGTGAAACCACGATTACTTCCTTGAGGATACTTGTAGCACCAAAATCTCTAATTGTTACATCCCTACTTCCAACACACCTGATTCAAATGATAAGCCTATCATCAAGCTCTGTAGAAGCCTGATAACGACCGTTAGGTGTGCTGGAAGAGGGAAACATGTAAAACATGCAGCTAGTAGTTCTTGAGGACCAGGGTTGGTGACCCCTCCCTTAATCCAACAGGTAATTTGTGGGCTGAACTGGAAAAGCATTTGTAAGCCAGAAGGCCCATAAACCTGACTGCATGAGTTCTGCAAAAGGAGAGTCAAGTAAACCTTGTAGAAGGTGCAACAACATTTTGATTAAAGACAAAGTTTGAAGGCACTACTAACAAATATATGCATGTAAAACTTTGGCCTTTTGACAGTGTGATTATTATTACCTCCACCAAGGAGGTTATGTTTTTGCCGGCGTTGGTTTGTCTGTCTGTCTGTCTGTCCGTGTGCAAGATAACTCAAAAAGTTATGGACGGATTTGGATGAAAATTTCAGGAAATGTTGATCCTGGCACAAGGAACAAATGATTAAATTTTGGTGGTGATCAGGGGGCGGGGGCTGATCTGCCTTGGTGGAGGTCTGCACTCTCCGAGTGCTTTCCTAGGTAGGCCCGAGCCGAGTAGCACAGGTCCCATTGAGTCTGCAGTGGGCGCATGGGGACGAAATCACCAGTGACGCCACTGTTACCACTTTCACACTCACGGCAGTGAGACCGTTCCAAATATGTACATGACATGTACAAAAACTGCATATTTATGCCTGCTTGGAATGAATGGGAGTCAATGGGCCACGCCCAGTCGGGGTCAGTCATGTGTGTGTAAGTGCACGACACGTGACATCCGACCCCATGGAAACATGGGGGGCCTCGAGAGCTTTCAAATAAACTCAAATATGTGGTTGCCACGGAAACGGCTATATTGTTCTTGTGCTCAGACTATTTTTTTTTTTCCCCTTTCTCCTGCGCTTTGAGCTCAAGCTTGATCCCCCTAAACATTTACAAAAATTCTCCAAATTTTGCCCAAAATTCACAAATGTGCAAAATTGAATTTACATATAGGCTTCGTAGATGCTGGTAAAAAAATGCTGCGGCAGCACCCCCTTGAAAAGTGGAAATACATTACGCCAATGGGACCACATCCAATGTAAAGTTTGTCGTAGAGCCACGAAAATCGGTACATAGATTCATCGTCAGGAGACAAACAAAAAATATGATTATGGCCACGCCCCTAAACCAACCCTTAGTCGGCCATATTGGATTGAAATTTCCAAAATGCTGAGTTAGCGTTTTTGCTGACGTATTTTAACTATCTCCTCCTTGGCTGTTTGACCAAATGAGCTCAAAATTGGTGTACAGTATCTAGAGAAGTGGGGCATCAGATGTTAGCCAAATTTGTGGGATCGGTGCCACCCTTTTTTGTGTCACAACGTCGCAAACTTTCTTGCAAAGTTTCTTCAAAAATTTACCATTACAAAAATTGCTTCAGCTCAGACCTACAAACACCAATTTGGCTCAAATTTGAATCAGATGTCTATCTCCCAGGCCTACACCCATTTATTGAAAGAAATTGAAATGTTGCACTATAGCGCCCCCTACAAATGTACATTTACAAAAATGACATCAGTTCGGACATACGAACACTGATTTGGCTGAAATTTGACTCGGACGTCTATCTCTCAGGCCTACACCTATTTGTCAAAAGAAATTGAAATTTTGCACTATAGCGCCCCCTACAAGTTTATTTTTATGAAAATTGCTTCAGTTTGGACATAAGAACACCGATTTGGCTAAAATTTTACTCAGACATCAATCTCCCAGGCCTACGCCCATTTATCAGAAAAATTTGACATTTGGAGCTATAGTGCCCCTACAACTTTACCTTTAAGAAAATTGCTTCAGTTCAGACATACAAACACCGATTTGCCTCAAATCTGAATCAGTTGTCAATCTCCAAGGCCTACAACCATTTATCAAAAGAAATTGCCATTGTGCTCAATAGTGCCCCCTACAAATTTACCTTTACAAAAATTGCATCAGTTCGGACATATGAACACCAATTTGGCTCAAATTTGACTCAGTGGTACATCTCACAGGCCTACACCCATTCAATGGAAGAAATTGAATTTTGGCTCCATAGTGCCCCCTACAGAATTACTTATACAAAAATTTGTTCAGTTTGGACATACGAACACAGATTTGCCTCAAATTTGAGTCAATTGTCAATCTCACAGGCCTACACCCATTCATCAGGAGACATAAAATTTGGTGCTACACCGCCACCTGCTGAATGATGACATACTTTTACTGGACATGCCCATGGTGAGGGGCCTTTCAATGCTACTTGCGGCTTTAATTGTTGTTATTATTATTATTATTATCATTATCATTATTATTAACATCATCAAAGTGAAATGGCTGGTCTACCTGAATCAACAGAGTGAATATCTAAATGAAAATGTTCAGAATTATGAAAAACTGAGTCTGAATGTGTACTATATGGAGACTATTTTATAGAACACCAGGTTTGTGATAAGATTTTTATACCAATGTGTAATTTTTTTCTCAACTACAAATGGCTCGACACAGACTCACAAATATATAAGTTCTGTCAGCCTCTGAATCAAAGCTCTCCCTGTGTGGAGGCACAAAAGAATACATTTCCCTTTGCATTACTGTAATCTAATACAGGTGCTGGCTGCACTCCTTTACAACAGAAGGGAATCGAGATGAATGTGTGATGAATAACTGTTGTGGATGTAAGCCAAGCTGAAAGGCACACTCCTAAAGGTCCACCAATTGTTTGGATTGTTAACTCTCCAATCACAAACCCTATATTTTAATGGGGTTAGAAGGTTAATTTGGTCATCTGAAGACTGTTTTGCAATTGATCAATATAACAAAGTCAAAAGTCTCACATTCACATTTTTATCTGCTACATTTGATTAATTTTGTTTCTCAGAGCCTATTTTACATTCTGTAGTACAGCATGCTTAGTGAATTTAATGTTAGGTGAAGATTAAAAATTGTGCCTTCTGTATAATTTCTATTTTTTCCAAGACGAATAATAACTAGATTTTTTCCGTGTGGACTTTGCATGTTCTCCTCGTGACCATGTGGGTTTCCTCCCACTGTCCAAACACATGCAGGTTAGTGAAAATCGTGACTCTAAATTGACTGTAGGTGTGAATTTGTTTTTATTATATATAGTAGAGTGTACCCCACTGTGCAGTCCATCTCCCCAAAAAACTTTACAGGAGATGCCGTTCAGAGAATGGATAGCTGGATGGATTTCTACAATCACTCTTCAGTGTATGCTTTGTTTCTTATGCTCTAATCCAAATGAAGTTTGTGCATTCTGGCCATTTATTTTGATTGGCTGATCAGTTTAGATTTCAGGCAGAAATATTTACTGGCTCATTTCATTTCAGTGGCTGATCATGTGGCCTATCCAGAGGAAACCAATGCCGTGTTTCCACTACATGGTATCGGCTCAACTCGACTCAGCCTTTTTGCGTTTCCATTATGAAAAAGGGCCTGGAATCTGGTACCCGGTTCAGACATAAAAATTCAGCGTGAGCTTGACGAGACAACACACAACGAGCAAGTTTATCAGCAACTCTCTGAGCAGACAACATGGATATATGTATAATACATATGTATAATACATGACGGTGGTGGGTTTTTTTTGTATGAAATGTTTGGTGTGGTGGCATGGATAAACCTTACCAGCAGAAACGCTGTACTTATGGTCCCGGTTGCGAAGTGGCGTCAGCTGATCTGTGAAAGTTTGCAGTGCAAAAAAACTTCCCAGCTGGCACAATGGAACATTTCTAATATAAAATTTTTAGAGAGGGTGAGACTTTTGATTCTTGGTTAAAGGCCGAGTTATCCTCACTGGCAAAGAAAAGAAAAGGAGACTAAGAACAGCAGCGCAGGAGACAGAGAAGTGAAAATGAAAACACACTTGGATCTGGACGACAGAAAAGACAGAGATGAGATTAACACAGCCGAATGTGAACCTTAATTGGGCACGAGTTCAGGTGGGTGACTCTCACCACTACCACAAGGGTTTTCATCCATTTCACTGTCTTTACTGCAGATGTTCCTCTGCTGTAATTCACTCTTTCTTCACTCAACTGCAGCCGACAGCAGCAGGCTCATGTGTTGCAAAAACGCTTTACCATTGGTTGAGGGAAGAGGCGGCGGCAGTTCTGCATTTGTGGGCAGTTATTTGTAATGCAGCTGGGAAATAAAATGCTTAAAAATCATCTGTGTTTAGAAATGAGATTGCATACATGTGTGAATCGAGATCGCGATCTTTTAACGATTAATTGCACAGCCCTAGTTCCCAGTTGTTTATTAGCATAGGGAACATTTCCCATATACTATATAAGAAAGGTGTTGTACCATGTGCAAAAGATGCAGACATGCTGTTTAAAAAAAAAAAAAAAAGATTTCATACGTCTACTTATTATGGATCTCCTCCTCCAGTTGTTACCACGGAGCACTTGTCTTGAGCGATGCACTTTTTTTTCCCGGTCCATGCTCACGCCAAATCTCATCAAATTTCATTTTTCTTTTTACTATGTGCCCCTCTGCTGACATGACATTTATGGGATCAAACATTTTCCATTGCCGTTTTTTCCTGTAATATCAGTCATGACTTAATACCAGTTACTGAATCAACAGAAACACACACATGCAATATCATACAAACACTTTTATAGCCTGAATTGGCATCAGTGGACCAGTAGTAGTATTTAATAATCCAATCATTATGTTTACTCTAAAACATTATACACTAAATTTGATTAGAGGTGATATCTATGTTTTGTTTTTTTTTTTTATTTCTCCAAAGTAAAACAGATTTTTACTGTTCCAACAACTTGTGCTGTACGAAAATTTTTGTTTTTTCCCTTTATTTTGTAAGACTGCACTTGACCACTTCCAAATTTACTAAAGAGAGGAGCTGAGAGATTTAAACTGGAAAAATAGCAAGTTGAAAATTTAAAGAATAAAAAAGACAGAATTAGCTTGTATAGCATTTCTTGCAGGAGGCACAGTGTCTAGAATCTATGGGTGTAAATATCCTTGGTTCCTCTTCGGCTTGACTGAATAAAGTTGATCTATGTTTTGTGAAGTGACATCAGATATCCAGGACATAACATTCAGTCTTGGCTGAGTAAGTTTTTAAAATCTAGTACGTTAGGTCACAATGAGGCATGTTTACTCCTTGGGAGTGTAATGATTACTGTGCTGGTGTAGAGTTTCATGATGAGGTCTGTCTGCAAATACCTATAACAGCTCAATAGTGTCCACCCACCCTTGAACAAAATCTCTTGATCCTCAGAACTGTTTTGTCCTTGGCAAAGTAATGCTTCACAGTCTGCAGAGCTGAAACAGCAATGCTACTGTTATCGACTGAAGTGACAAGAAATCTTACTAAATGTCCGGAAGGAGATGTCCCATTCCTATTGGAAAAACTGCCGCTAATCTTCGCTGACAGCTGTTTATGCCTAGATAACCACACCTGATTAGGCAACTGAGTTAAACCACATTAATGCATAAAGAGCCCATCACACAGACACTATGACAACCATATTGGCGGAGAGGAATGTGGCACAGCACACAGCCAAGAAGAAATGAGGTCACGTTATCCCATCTGGAGGAGAGGACAGAGGCAGGTTAGTACTAAGAGAGGCAGACCCACTCTCTAAATATTTAATGAGTTTCCGCACAGTTGGCCTTTTCCAGCCCTTGCCTTGCAAAACATTGGCCATTAAACTCCTTGTCTGGTTATTATATACAGTTTGCACACAGAGCTCAAAAATGCACATCAAAGACCACACATCACATATTTTATTTTCAAAGACAAACTATGACTGACAATATGAAACGATTCCCATCATAAGATCATAAGGTTACTCATCAGCTCTCATTTAGGTGTATCCATCAGACTACTACCAGATGGAGGAAAACGATGTTCCTTTAGCTGCTTCATTAAAACACCTGCTGCTTTTAAGGGTTGTTCTATTGTTTTTAGTATTCCCAGCCATTTCGTCCGTTGTCTGTCTTTAATGTAATTCTCTCTAGTAGTCATTTAATTCTCACAAGATTGTCAGTGATGTGTCAGCAGACCTTGACTAATCTTCTGTGACAAATTGAGAAATTCCCAGAGAGCCAGAGGGGAAAAAATTCAAATTTCACAGTGTTTCATATTTAAAACCTGACAAATAAATTAATCTTAAATAGAAATGTAAAGCGATAAATCTCAGAACAATGATTATAATGACCATTTTATAGAAAATAGGATTCACAGACAGGCTGAACTGAGAGACAGAGACAGTATGACAATGTGTTAAAAGAAACCCCCTACTATGACCAAAGTCATATGAAACTTTGTCTTTTTCACTTCTGTTTTGAAGCATATCAACTCTTTCCCCGCCATTGACAAGATATTCCGTCAATGTTAAGGGGCAACACAGAGAAAATCACAGACAGGAGGAAGATATGACAGACATTTATAGTGGACATTCAAGGAGAAGCCAGACAACCAGACGTGGGCCAAGACAAAGGACACCTAATCTTCATCTTTTAGACAGTGTGAGTTCCGATTATGACTGTGGATACGGAGCAGATTCAGCACAGGTGTGGTTCAGCTCCATAATGTCAGTGGTGACACAGGTAAGACACTGTTTTATTTGGCTTTTGTATGAAATAAATAAATACATATATTCATAAACAGATAAATAACTAGATGTCTATATAATTATTTACAGATCAAACACAGCAGGTGGTCCAACAGGAGGATGTGGCGCAGCCAAGCAAAGCCCAGAAATCTACAGTACTTGGTGCATGTTTCTTTTTTTTTCTTGAAAATTAGGAATATGGAAGTGTTTATATCAAAAAGCTAAACTAATATGTGAAAGACTCATAACTGATGTATGTAAATGTGCAAAGTTTATAAGGAACCCGGTGCATTTTGTGGAATGTTGGGATATCTTAATAATAATAATGGATTAGATTTATATAGCGCTTTTCTATGAACGCATACTCAAAGCGCGTACAGAGGATCCATTATTCATTCGCTCTCACATTCCCCCTCTGGTGGTGGTAAACTACATTTGTATCCACAGCTGCCCTGGGGCAGACTGACGGAAGCGTGGCTGCCAATCTGCGCCTTCCGACCACCACCAAACATTCATACGCATTCATACACCAGTGTGAGTAGCAGCACTGGAGGCAAGGAGGGTGAAGTGTCTTGCCCAAGGACACAACAGCACATGGACAGAGCGGGATTCGAACTGCCAACCCTTCGGTTATTGGACGACCTGTTCTACCATCTGAGCCATTGCTTAGAGCTGTTTGTTATTACTATTGTTGTTTTTATTTTATTTTGTGATTTTGAATACAGTGTTATAAGTAAATAAGAAAGAGTCAAAAATGTCAATAGGAAATCAGTTTTATCTTGAAAATCAATAGCTTTGAAAAAAATGCAATTTTCTCAGTTTTTTGCTCAAAATTTAGTTTTTTCCTGAAACTTGCCAATATTCAAATGTTTATACCTCATGAACAAATGAAGATAGAATAAAATAGTTTTTTGTGTTTAAAAGTTGAAGTTCTGTTCTTTCTTTTGTATTCATGTATTCAATGTTCACATGGACCTAACATAACATTTTCAGTGGGCCTTCAAAGATTAGTGAATATGACCAAAAAGGCTGGCACTGGCTAGCAACTCACTGTAAAATGCTCTGGCGGGGAAAGAGTTAATTAGAGTATTAGTACTAATCACTGCAGTGAATGCAAATTAAACATTGCATGATTGCTAACGATCACAGAAATTGAAGATGTGCCTTTAATAAGTGATTTCACTTGCTTCAATGTTAAAGTCATCATTATACTCCAAATTAGTGATCAAACAATGTGGGTTAGAGACTGATACATGTACAATGATGATAGTTTACAACAGGAACAAGCAGAAAGCCAGTTAAATGACTGATATCATTTGCTTGTTAGGAATGAACTATTTTTCACTTACATGGAAACTAGATAGCTGCTACATTTACATCAAACTGATAAATACCTAAATCAATAAATTAATACAGTAAAATTGGGGCTGGACATCAAATTAACTGTAAAGAATAAGCAAGTCTACTTATCTTCATTTTTGAGCAATAATTTTCCCACAAAGTTAGTTATGCCTTTCAAGAATCCTGATATTTGTCGTTGGCCACTGTTGTGGCTAAATACCATTGTAACAATCCTATCTACACCAATTAATTAGTCAAACCATGATCTACCTCTATTCCAAATACAGCTCTGTGTGTTCGCAAATTAATGTTTTCTGGTCAAGCAAATGGGTTTGGTACGGCCAAACCACATGGCACATTTTCTTAAAAAGCAAGGATTGTTAAGACCATTAATTATTTATATTTGAAAAGCCACTTAGCTGTTTTACTATGTACATAGAAAAAAATGTTGTGTCTCCTTCAGACTGTTCCTCTCAGACAGTGAATGAGGTCTGCAACACCTCCTGCACACTGCCTTGATAACAACTGGAATGTGTTCAGTGGAGCAGAAAAGGGATAAGCTGCTTCATCTGGTTTGTATGTTTATAAGAGGACTTATATCAACTGCTTTCATCACATTAAACAGAACCCTTGTAAGTGTATTTTCAAGCAAGGTCACCATTCGATAAGCTCTCTGTGCACATAGGCATTCGAGCACACAAAACCCAAGAGATTAAAATAAGTTGCTGACCCAGCTTAATATCAATACGTAACCTGAATTAAATAATCACTTGTTTGGGAAATGATGCAATCTTTCACACTAATCTACCAAAACAGTCGAATCATTGTCATGCAGTCACACAAACACAGCAGACTGAGCAGCAGACTGATCTCTATCCTTACCTGTGGTTCCCAGTGTTTTGTAGAACCGGTACTCTAAATGCAGTTGTGGTGCCCTCGATTTTACCGGTTCCTACAAGGAAGACATTTAAATCAGTTAATGACAGAATAAATTATCTAAGAGGAAAAAAACACTTCAAACTGAAGAGTCAAAGAGCTAAAAAACTGATTTTTGGTTTCAACTCTTGTGAATTTTAAATTATAAACAGTTTTCGAAATGGAGATCACACCAAAACGGACCAAATGTAATAAGAGAAACCCTTACTTTTTTGTGAAACTAGAAGCTTTACCAAACTAAAAAAACTGCAGCAGTTCTGGCATGATCGCAAATTTGTTAGGTGTCAGTTTGAACCATTATCATCAGAAGCTCTTTCTATTACTGAAAAACTCTATCATAAAAGCTATATCTTGTCATCCCAAATCAAAAATATCATCTTCGTCCTCCCACTGTAACACTGTAAGTAGACATGAATGATTCTCATCTTGAAGAATGACATTTTTTGTTCCTTCTGAAATTTTTTTTCATGTATCTTTCTAGAGAATGTCTTAAGTTTTAAACACATTAGACTGAGATAAGGCTAAAACATATTTCTGTTGTTTTATTCTCAATCAAAATAACAAAAAGACACAGGTGTTGATTTGTGAAATTGCTTAAATTGCATGTTTACAGATGAGATGAGTTATATCCAGTTGGTGAATTATGACATGTATTCTCATTATGTCAATTCATTGTAATAAAATAGCTAATAAACAGTGGTGCAGAAATTGCTTGATTCTAGCATGCATTGTGATCTATATTTCTGCAGTGATGCAATAAATTGGTAATTGAGAGTGTGCATCTTAAAGGTGCGGATGACTTTCGTGACCAGTTTTTCATCAAATCTGTAAAACCTCAGTCATATCCTCAGTATCATGAATCTGTAAGTCTTTCTGAGATTACTCACCTGAATCTCTTGCATTACGGTGAATAATTTCGAAGTGCCATCCACCATAAACAAACTATGTGTTTACAAACAGAGCCGGGAGGTCACTCGGGCATCTTCGGAATTTTGTCGTGACGTGCATTATGGGAAAGGGAGGTTTGCGCAGCCACCTGGCAGCGGCAGCTGCTACAGACATGACGCGGAAACGGCAGGAGCTCCCTTCCCTCTATGCATATTCCTCCAGCGGTTTCCGTATCATGTTTGTGTCATCCATATAATATCATATGGTTGTGCTGCCGCTGTCAGGTGGCGGCACAAGCCTTCGCTTCCCACAATGCACATCGCGACAAAACTCCGAAGATGCCCGAGTGACCTCCTGGCTCTGTTTGTAAACACATGGTTTGTTTATGGTGGATGGCACTAAGAAATTGTTCACCGTAATGCAAGAGATTCAGGTGAGTAATCACAAAAAGACTTACAGATTCATGATACTTAGGCTTAGACTGAGGTTTTACAGATTTGATGAAAAATTGGTCACGAAAGTCTCCTGCACCTTTAAACAAAAATATACCATACTAATGCTCATTATTGGTTTTTCAGCCTCAGCGCAGACAATAAAGTTGTAAAACTATGGTAATCATGTTGTATTGTGGGTCAACTTGTGACATTATGAGCGAAATGGTAAAATTATTGTATTTTACTATTTGAGAATTTAGAATTTTGCACAGGCACAGTAAGTCACAGCGTCTCTGTTACCATGGTAATCAAGTTTCATTTCCACCTGCGCTGTTGTGAAGCTCTGCTTCATCTCATGGATGTATTCTGTTGAGTAATTGTTGACTTTTTGCTGTGCCAAGTTCTCAGCACTCAGAATATTTTACTACTCATGAGACAGATGTTCAGTGCAGAGTTACATTGCTGTAGTGAAAATCTGACCAGAGCAGACCAGTTTAGGTAACTTAGACATGCACAGAGCACTTGCAGGTTGCAGAACTTATGGCCATTAACATTTCTTGTCATCACTGAGTTGGGTTAATTTCTCAGTGCAGCAGCAACTCTCCCTGCTTCAGAGGCTGCTGGTTCTGGGTTTGGTTTGGTTGTGTGTTTTGTGCCGAGGGGTACACACGTGTGTTGAGTAAAATGGAGTTTGTGCTCCAAAATTCTTTTAGAGTGTTAGCAACATGGTTAAGTGAAATTTTTTTCACCACAATATTTTCATTTCATTGTAAGACCATAGTGGGACAAAATGAACGATGGTGGTGTGCCAAAGTCTGTATGATTAATGGGAAACATTGAGTAACAGAATGTAGTTTGTCATGTTTATTTCAGCAAGTGACATGGCCTTTGTTAGAGCAGAAATGTAAAAAACAAACTATTTTTGTAAATTCCATCTTATAATGCACTGTCTTCATATGAATTTGGGTTTTGTTCTGTCATTGCGACAGATTGAGGTTACTCACACAGACACTACTATGGGAAAATGAAGCTGTTTATATCACACACTGCTGTAGTCTGATTTCTTTTTTAAACCCATTGTTAATAAGGGGGAGTTAAGATTTACCTGTTTGAAGACTGTATAACTGAAGGAAAAGTAAATATGCAGTATTATAGAAAACTGAGGATGTGACCACGCATCAGGAAACCAAATGATATTTGCCATTATATTGAATAAATCTGAGGATTTCTCAGAAACCACTGGTTAACAATATACATATTTAATAGATCCCAAATCATTGTAATGTGAAAAATTCAGTGTCTGAAAACCATTCAGTAACACGAGCAGCCCGTCTGGTGAGCTAAATACTCTTAATACTGTGGCTATTTACTTCTCTCTAGTGAGCAATAATAGTCATGAGTCAGGAATGATGAGTTCTAGTCCAGTAGCTGCTGGAAAGGCACACAGAGCTAAATGACTACATCTTATTTGCACTTTTTTTTAAAGACCAGAAAAGCGCAATATAATAACCAGCCTCCTGTGACACATGTACTCCTTGGCTCCTTGATGTAATACTGTGATAGTGAACACTGCCACCTGCTCAGATCACACTTCTGGAGATCAACACTGTGTATACAGAAGGCTGTAAAAACACACAACCGGCTGAGGTTTACTCATACATTAATATACTGGTACATCTTCTCAAAAAAATTAGAATACCATGAAAAAGTTCAATATTTTTTGTCACTTATTTCAGAAAGTGAAACCCACATATTATTAGGGATATAACGATATGACAATTTCATATCACGGCTATTGTGACCAAAATTATCACAGTTATTATTATCGCAGTATTGTTGAAATGTGCTCAAAATGTTCAAAAAGTACTTATACACACAATGACATAATATAACGAAGTTGTATTTTGAAAAAAACTAATAAAGTAACATGCACAATGTACTTTCTGTTGCAGAAACATTCAAGTAGTAACATGTAAACAACAAACATACAAATGTGCATTAAAGTTGGCAACTTATGGACACAAGAGATATCTGCACCAGGGGTGGAACTGATAGGATTTGATCAATATTAATGCCATTATCAGTTCTGCTATCAATCCAATTCCTTATCAATTCTCCTATTGATTCCTGAGGTGTTTTTGAGTGTGAAAAAAGTAGTTGGACAGGTCATAGTGGAGTCTGTTTGAACATTTTCCAGATCAAATCATTCACAGTGTCACACATATACACTAGGCTTCTCACTGGTTTTAGCAGACAACATCATATCACTCCCATCCTCGCATCCCTCCACTGGCTCCCTGTTTGTTTTAGAATTGATTTTAAGATTTTACTGATCACTTTTAAAGCTTGAATGGGCCTGGCCCCAAGTTATATAGAAGAAATGCTAGTTGACTACGAGCGAGCACGCAGCCTTAGATCCTCGGGCAGAGGGCTCCTGGCTGTTCCAAAGTCGAGGCTTAAATCAAAAGGTGACCGGGCATTCTCCATCAGGGCCCCTCGACTTTGGAACGGCCTGCCCGAGGAGATAAGGCTTGCGGAATCAGTAACATCTTTTAAATCACTTCTTAAAACACATTTTTATAGACTTGCTTTTATGTGATGTCTGTCCCCTTTTTAACCTTAATTTTTAATTTTAATTTTTTAATTTGATCCTGTTTGATAATTAACTTGTTCATACATCTCTCTAATTGTGTTGCTTCTGTTTTAGTGTTTTTACTTGCTTCGTGTATCCTGCTGTTGTGCCCTCTGTCAAAGCACTTTGTAAACTTTGTTTTTAAAGGTGCTATACAAATAAAGTTATTATTATTATTATTATTATTATTATTATTATTATTATTATTATCATCATCATTATTATTGTACACACACAAACAGAAAGTGAAACATAGTCATATTTTCGTGATCTACTTAATGAACAAATGTAAATATTCTGAAAGAATGAGGATTTTAAAACATGTTAGGCTGATCTGATCCAGACTGGTCAGTGGTTCACTCCTGGTGAGAGACAGACCAACCAGAACAGTGTTATGTGGTCCAGTTACTTTGGAGGTCAGACACTGGATTTACTATTGAATGTCCTTCAGTTCATAAAGCCTCCTATCCTTTGGTTTTTACACACATCATTTGTCTTTGTACAGTTGAAGCTCACTCATTTGGGTTCATTTTAACTGACTTGAGTTTGTCCTGAGCATCTATATTCAGAAGGTTTCAATTAGGGCTGCACAATTTTGGCAAAAAAAAAAAAAAAAATCCCGATTTTTTCCTCTAAAAACTCGATTTTGATTTCGATTTTTGGGTAAAACTACAAAAGACAACAGAAGTCAGCATGTCGTTTTCGTGAGCAGCCAACAATGCAAGGCACTGCTCTGACCTCAAATCTGTGATGGTATCACGAGATGAACCCACAGAAGTTTTTTTCTTAATTAAATCTTTATTGAATGAAGTAGAGTATACAAACAATGTATACAACAAGAAAATAACATAAGTTTGCCAGGGGGAATACACTATAATACAATGTCCAAATCAGAGCAAATACTTATGTTTTTTATACCTTTTTTATACCTGGCTTTTTGTTTCCAGATTTATCTAACAGCTTTAAATAAAGTTCAACATCTTTCAAAAAATAAATAATATTTGGTTTTGTGTTACAGAACTTACATTTGTGAATGAAAAATTTAGCAAGTAAGAGGACTAAATTAATAATTTTATATATATATATATATATATATATATATATTTCTTTTTTTTTTCTCTGGGTATCTGGGCCCACAGAAGAGATACCAGTGTAAGTCAGTGACAGGCATCAGTCGTGCGTGCGTGCGTGGACCATGTTAATATGAGTGATCCACATGTGGTTCTATTTAAACTGGGGGATCCTTGTGTGGAACAGACCGACCCAGGACACGCTGGAGGGATTCTATCTGTGGAGCTGGTGGATGTGTGTGGGCACAGGGCTGTGTGGGCTCCTCTGCTGAGGCTGATGACCCGAGACCCGGACCCGGTTCGGAAGAAGACAGTACGGTACAGATCCGGGACAATGTAAGATGAGTGATCCGCATGCAGTTCTATTTCAGTTGCGGGATCCGTGCGTGAAGCCACGGCTTACATTGCTATAAGTACTGCGGGCTCATTAGCACATTTAAAGTCCGGTCATTACACGGACTTCTGTGACAGACCGCTGTCACTGATAGGAGGAGGAGCCCACGGGAGCCCGCAAGCGCGCGGCCCGGAGGCACGAGAGAGATGAAATCGATTTTACGATTTCCCTTTTTTAACAATCGTCCTAATTAAAAAATCCGATTTCGATTTAAAATCGATTAATCGTGCAGCCCTAGTTTCAATGTTGGGTGAGGATCAGTGGGGGCCAGGGAGGAGTTAACACTAGTGCGGACCAGGTCTGTGCGCTCGCTTGCTAGGACAGACCGAGTCTGTGCGCGTGCTTGTTTGGACCGACCCACAGTCGGATGGACTGGGTCCGTGCGCGCGCTCCGACAGACCAGGTCCGTGCGGGAGCCGCTATCCCCAAATCTCTGGAGCTCTGTCCGTGCAGGTGCCTTCCGCCATGTTTTCAGAGGCCAAACATTACAAACTGCGCATGCATGCCTGGAGTGCTGCTTCTTCTTCAGGAAATGAACAGTACCATGAGTTTTCTAGGTGTGGTAATCAAACAGTTATCATAATGATTAGAATTTAAACAGTAATACTAACCGTCGGAAATTTTACCACGGTTTATCATTATACCGGTTATCGTTACATCCCTACATATTATATAGACTTATTAGATATAGAGTGAAATATTTCAAGCCTCATTTCTTGAAATTCTGATGATTATGGCTTACAGAGAATGAAAACCCAAAATTCAGTGTCTCAGAAAATTTGAGTATTGCATAAAATCAATAAATAACAGATATTTGAAACACAAATGTCAGGCTTGTGTAAAGTATATTCATTTCTATGAACTCAATACTTGATTGGACCTCCTTTTACATGAATTACTGCATCAATGTGGTGTGTCATGGAGGTGATCAGCCTGTGGCACTGCTCAAGTAGGATGGAAGCCCAGGTTGGTGTGATAGTGTCCTTCAGTTCATCTGCATTGTTGGATCTGGTGTCTTTCATCTTCCTCTGGACAATACTCCATAGATTCTCTATGGGGTTCAAGTCAGGTGAGTTTTCTGGCCAATCAAGCACAAGAACAAAATGGCACTGACTGTGGAAACTTCATACTGGACCTCAAGCAATGTGGATTCTGTGCCTCTCTACTCTTCCTCCAGAATCTGGGACCTTGATTTCCAAATGACATGTAAAATTGACTTTCATCTGAAAAGAAGAGTTTGGACTTTCCACAGTCAGTGATGATTTGGGCTGCCATGGCATCTGTTGGTGTTGGTCCACTGTGTTTTCTGAAATCCACAGTCAATGCAGCCATCTACCAGGACATTTTAGAGCACCCGATGCTTCCTTCTGCTGACAAGCTTTATGGAGATGCTGATTTCATTTTCCAGCAGGACTTGACACCTGCCCACACTGCCAAAGGTACCAAAAGCTGGTTCAATGACCATGGCGTTACTGTGCTTGACTGGCCAGAAAACTCACCTGACTTGAACCCCATAGAGAAGCTATGGAGTATTATCAAGAGGAAGATGCGAGACACCGGATCCAACAATGCAGATGACTTGAAGGCTGCTATCAAACCAACCTGGGCTTCCAATCCACCTGAGCAGTGCCACAGGCTGATCACCTCGATGCCATGACACATTGATGCAGTAATTTGTGTAAAAGGGAGCCCAACCAAGTCTTGAGTTCATAGAAATGAACATACTTCTCAAAAACCTGACATTTCTGTTTAAAATATCCATTTTTTATTAATTTCATGCAATACTGTAATTTTCTGAAACACAGAATTTTGGGTTTTCATTCTCTGTAAGCCATAATCATCAAAATTTCAAGAAATAAGGCTTGAAATATTTCACTCTATGTCTAATGAGTCTGTATAATATATGGGTTTCACTTTCTGAAATGAGTGACAATAAATGTTGAACTTTTTCATGATATTCAAATTTTTTGAGATGTACCTGTACATAAATTGTGATTGTCATAAATTGTGTTTGTGATAAATAGTAATTTCCACATTCCCCACCATCACTACAGGGTGGGGAAGCAAAATTTACAATGAACATTTAGTTGTTTTTACTCAGCAGGCACTATGTCAATTGTTTTGAAACCAAACATATATTGATGTCATAATCATACCTAACACTATTATCCATACCTTTTCAGAAACTTTTGCCCATATGAGTAATCAGGAAAGCAAACGTCAAAGAGTGTGTGATTTGCTGAATGCACTCGTCACACCAAAGGAGATTTCAAAAATAGTTGGAGTGCCCATAAAGACTGTTTATAATAGAAAGAAGAGAATGACTATGAGCAAAACTATTACGAGAAAGTCTGGAAGATACTATTAAAGAAGAATGGGAGAAGTTGTCACCTGAATATTTGAGGAACACTTGCGCAAGTTTCAGGAAGCATGTGAAGGCAGTTATTGAGAAAGGAGGAGGACACATAGAATAAAAACATTTTCTATTATGTCAATTTTCTTGTGGCAAATAAATTCTCATGACTTTCAATAAACTAATTGGTCATACACTGTCTTTCAGTCCCTGCCTCAAAATATTGTAAATTTTGCTTCCCCACCCTGTATAAGTTTAGTATTTCCTGTCATTTTACATTTTGGAGTCATTTTTAATATCAATTTGCTTTCTTTTAGGTTTCCATTGGATTTTACATCATTTTGCTTTCTTTTAGGATTTCATCCAAAGTATGAAAACGTGCACTTACCAGTTTAATGGCTACATACTCATTGGTGTAGAGGTTTTTACCTGAAATAAAACAGAATCAAAACAGCAAGTGTTGAAATATATTAAATATTTTAAATTAATTGCAGCATGCAGAGTTTTGGAACAAAGGAGAAACATGGAACTTTACAGGAGACGACAATTTTTTTTAGCCATTGTACTGACTAGACCAGGGGTCAGCAACCCTTGTCCTAGAGAGCCACTATCCTGCATGTTTTAGATGTATCCCTCTTCCAGCACACCTGATTCAAATGATAAGCCTATCATCAAGCTCTGCAGAAGCCCAGTAACGACCATCAGGTGTGTTGGAAGAAGGAAACATCTAAAACATGCAGTATAGTGGCTCTCTAGGACCAGGGTTGCTGACCCCTGGACTAGACAGCGAGAATCCTTTGGACAGTATCTGTATTTTAATTATTGCCTCAACTATTAAACTTAAATAATTTGTCAAACTGTATTTCCTGAATTACTGTCAGTTTTAATTTATTGTTATGACCTATCTTTTGAACTTGTATTTATCATGGCGTGTGCTGCTGACCTCTTGGCCAGCTCACACTTGTAAAAGAGATCATCTAGTTTCCATCTTCCAAGGAAATTCCATGTAGACTACATAAACAGGATTTCTGACTGCTAGTGTAAGGCTGAAAACTGAGTCTCTAAGAATTACTGACTGGAAATGTTACTCATCCCACTGAGCCTTTAACCAGTTAACACAAAATTTAGACTTGACTCACCAAGCTTCAATTCACCAAAGTTCCCACAGCCGATTTTCTTGCCCACACGAAAATTAGGCCCAACCATGAGAACCCCAGAGGAGCTGGAGGAGCCTGACGGTCGGGATGGATGTCCGCTACGACTCCCCTGGGAAACCTTAGTGCTCCTGGCTGGCCGCTCCCCATATTTATCTCTCTGTTGATCCATGGTGTGGGCAGCGCAGGTCAGCGGGATGTTTGGAAAGGCCACCTGGGCCGGGCCCACCACAGCCCTGGTCACTGGGAGCGCCTGGACGGCACAGTCACGGAGCTCATGGGACAAAGGCTGCTACTGCTAATGGGTAGCACTTAGTATCGTCAATCTGGCACCTCTAATACAACTTGGACAGGCTGATCTGTGGCCTAAACATCTGTCACAGGAAAGAGGAAGGTGTAAGACCTAAAAAAACAAACAAAACAGACAACAGAACACAGAGATAAGACATTCACTCCATGTGGTGCCTCAAAAACTAGTCCACCATTTCAATCTTTAATTGCTGTTAATATCAAGTGAAATAAACTTTCTATGGGTACCATATGAAGCTGTAACATTTTTATCAGCTCTTTTTATACACCTGCAGGTCTTTACAGATCAAGGGTGAATAAATGACACAAACATACAAATGCTTGTGATGCCTGTGAATACTTCACATCAAACTGTTTCAGACACAACATAAACTGGGAACACTACTTCAATAAAAGTTCTGAATAGGTTCATGCCAGCTCATTCAAAATCAATGATGGATTCGACACCATCTGGAGCACTAATAAAGTCTACATGTGCACCAATATATCTGCTGTTACACTAACTCCTGCACCTGATTAGTTATATCTATCAGGTTAAAAATATTACGATATTTTAACCTTATAGTCTAGGCAGTTTGGTGATGCTACCCCAGACACTGTGATTCAATTTAGTGTTTTATGTTTTTTTGCCATATAATGCAGGAAACCTGAAAACTCCAGAGACATAAGAAAAATCCACTACTTCCAAAATTGTTCAATCAGCCCTATATTCCAAAAAAGGTAAAGAAATCCCTTTAAAGGTGCTGAACAGACTTTCTGCGTGATCTTGAAAAAGTCTCATTTTTATATATATGCCTGATCATAGTCTGCAATTTAAAATGAGATTATCAGCACCAAAATAGGTTATTTCCAAATGCTATTTCCAGTGTCCCTGGCCAGGTTGGACAAGACTGGACTGCTTTATGGCAGACTTACGTCACTATGACAATAACACAACGACCGGTAGAGTTGAGTAGTGAAAAGTAAGCTGAACGAGTGAGGAGTAAGATCTGTCCTTCTTCCTACAGAAAGGGATTTCTTGGATTTATTTTGTTGTAATGGTGGACACCAGAACTGGAGCTGGATTGGCAGAAAGAAAAAAGAAAAAAAAAGCTGAATGGGACAGTGATACAGCACCAACTAAAACAACTGTAAACCTCTTCATTGAACAGATGGAGAGAACTAAGGGAGTTAAAGGAATGAAAACAGACCCGGAGTTGGCCCTCTTCCTTCTACACAAGTATAGAATGTGTCTGTTCTTTACACATATGCATTGGAACATTGTATTTGACTATAGTGGCTGTTGGTAGCTCAGTCAAACACTTAGTAAACACTTCTGTGTTAGCAACAGCTCTGTGACTTGGGTAATCTGTTTTATTTGGAGCATTGTTTCAGTCCCAAACTAAAGGCTTTGGAAGGTGAGCCTGAAATGGTTCTGTCTGGAGTTTAATGTTCATGCCGGGGCCTGGATACTAAACTGTCCTTCAGGAACAAAACAATTATAAAAGTAATACTGTGAATGGAGAAGGCTGAAGCAGCTAGCGTTGAACTGCCAATGCAGAGTGATGAGGATGTTGAATGACTGAAGTCATTTATGAAAATGACTGAATACTTTGTGGAAAAGCTAGTGCAAATATATATTATTGGAACATGTCTTAAAACACCAGTCTGTGAGTAATACTCCGGAGCTGCAGAGGAAAAGAGACATAGAGGCAGGAGTCGGACTTCCAGTTTGGTTTCACTTTCGTTTTCACTCCAGTTACTAAACTACGCTACAAACAGACTTTATGAAGTTTGCTTGTTGTCTCATTTCAAACGTCACTTTGCACCTGCAAGTTACTGTCTGGAAGAAAGAAATGCAGAGTTGTAAAGAGGATCCGCTCCTCATTCATTAGCTTCAAACGCATGCCTTGGCCAGAGTTATGCCCTTACGACAATAGGTACTAGTGCTCATGGGAAGCGGAGTCGTTGTCCCTTAAAAACACCATAGAGTCCGGCCGAAAGTGTGGCTGCAGTCCACTTTAAACGAATTCTCTGTTTAGGAACTTTAAGTGAGAAGTCAAATTTTTATGAATGCTCATCAACATCTACATTATGCAATCACTACAACAGCTTTTCATAATAATAATAATTTATTTTTGCCGTTAAGAAAACACATTATAGTAAGTCATATTTGTTATAAAAAATATTTTTCAATGTTAGACTGTGCTGATTTGTCTGAGACTGGTTTACTGTCGGTACAGTGCACTGCTGAGTTTACTGATACTGATCACATCACCGTGGTCACAAAACACAGCAACAGTTTGAGCATCAACATTGACCTTAAGTCATAGTTTATGATCATGAAGGCATCTCTGAGGACTTTTCACCACCAACAGCTAAAGCCTTCCTGATAATGTCAGCAGGGAACATTATGTAAACAATTATATAAAGCTACATCTGCTCCCAAGGACACCAAAGCTTAACCTGATGGACAGGGGTCTGATTTTGGAAATCATTCATCAAACAAGTTTTGCACCAAAGTTCATCTTACTGTTTCTGTTTTAATTGCTTTAATGCAAATATTAAACTGTGATAATCTAAAATCTTGTCTGGTATGGGATTAAGCAACCACTGATACAAGACACATGATATTTATCAACTGCAGGCCTCTCCTGGGGCTTCCGACATCATCAACTAGTTGGGTGTAAATTTGGCAGATTATCCATTCTTCCGTTACCTGAAAAGAAGATTTTTTAAAAAATAAATAAATACACAAAACATGCTCAATGTTTAATTCCTTAAAGAAGAACTCTATTTGAGCCTTCAATAAAACAACTATTAGGCCTAATGATTTCATTTAAGAGATCATGACAATGCTGTAATTCCCGAGCAGGGAAAGGCTGCTGCTGAAAAATATTTGTGTGTGGGCTTCCGGATGACTCATGCTCAGTGTTGCCTGCACAGATCTCAGCATCAAAGACAGCGAGTTTGCTCTCAAGGGCAACTGTGTAGTGTTGCTATTACATAAAATGAGGAACAGAACAGGATGGCTATAAAACGGGTTTGCAGTAAAGATTCAAGTTGAGCCGTCATCGTTTCCATTGTGCAAATAATCATTTGTAGTCCACTCTAATCCAGTGTAACACATTGTAAAGATGCGCTCCTCTAGCTTTGTCTTCCACTTCCACACAAAACAATACTAAGCACAGGTTAATTTGAACTGTGCCGATCCGTATTGGGCCCAGTCATACCAGACTGCTGTCAATGACTATTCCCTGGTGGTCTCTGTTCACATGTGAACACAGATTGGAACTGGGGTTTTATACACACCATGAATAAACATCACATAACCCTGTAATACTGCTAAACAGAAGTGTCACTCTGAATTCATGAAATGCTTTTGTTGCAAAAAATGACTATAGGGTCCAGATAAAGCTGTTTATGTGTATAATTCTGTTCACCAAAATATGCATCAAATACATGTAGCCAACAAACACTGTAGACAGGATTCAAATGTTGTTATTCAGTGTTATTTGACACTGAATTTAATTTATATGATAATAGTAAGTCTATTACGCATGTCCATGCTTCTACTACTTACGCTGCACAAGACAATGCTTAGAAAGACATCATCAATTTAATTCGTACAATGTGTTTTTAGGGTATACACATAGGCAATTTGCCTAGTTTGAGTGTTTGGGTTTTTCCAGTTCTGCAATCACACAATAACAGCCACACTGTGTTTGTGACATGTTCAGACATGCCCGACATAAGGGCCAGGGCTGAAATAATACACATTACTAAAGGACAACAACTTCATAAACATAAAAAAACCAACTAAAGGTAAATATTTACAATAACAAGGCTTGGCCTACCATAGGCACAAATGTTCCTTCTATATCATTTTGGTGATGTTAGATATGTTCTTCACATAAGGGTGGACAATCTGAATATCTTATTATGATCAGACTCAGAGGTCCAGTGTCCACAATTTTTCTTCCAGTGAATCCTGCATACAGTGTCATTTGGTTGTCCTTTTGTTTCCAAAATTCTCTACTGACTACAGCTGTGTAGTCTAATACACACCTCTTCCCTCATGTTATGTTCATGTAAACAATGTAAAGTGAGCAGCAGTGTGGGGGATGAAGACCTGCTGCAAAACAGTCAAAGAGTGGAAGTAAAGCAGACAAAGAAAAGGCAGAGTAAGCAGGAGCGAGGTGACTGGAGTGGTCACATTTTATTGAAGACAAAGTGGTAGAGAATGTGGGGTTTGATGGGCTAATGTGACTGCAGACCTGTGATATGACACGCCGACATGCACATATTTCCAATCCTTTCCTTCCCCACCTTTATGCTGAGTGCTGACATAAAAAACTGCAGGACAAATGTCTGATAAAGTGCATGCTGGCCAGTCATTCTTAAATACTTCAATCTTTAATGGTTTATTTTAGATTTACTTTAATTATTCACCATCAGTTACAAGTTTTTAATCAACACCATGTTTTAATTATCCAGCAAACTCAGGTGACAATCCTACAGGGTGGGGAAGCAAAATTTACAATGAACATTTAGTTGTTTTTTCTCAGCAGGCACTACGTCAATTGTTTTGAAACCAAACATATATTGATGTCATAATCATACCTAACACTATTATCCATACCTTTTCAGAAACTTTTGCCCATATGAGTAATCAGGAAAGCAAACGTCAAAGAGTGTGTGATTTGCTGAATGCACTCGTCACACCAAAGGAGATTTCAAAAATAGTTGGAGTGTCCATAAAGACTGTTTATAATGGAAAGAAGAGAATGACTATGAGCAAAACTATTACGAGAAAGTCTGGAAGTGGAGGAAGCAACTAAAAACGTACCAAAGCTTTTATTAAAGCTCTCAAATCCAAAATCCTAAAGGATCCAACCAAATCCATGAGAAAAATGGCAACTGAACTTGAGGTAGACAACAAGACCGTTAGAAATGCAGTAAAATATGATTTGAAGTTAAAATCTTACACAAGAACACCAAAACACTTGTTGACAACAGCAACAAATCCAACTTTAGCAATTTTTGGGAATCATGTTTATGGCTGCCTTCTAGCCCAGATCTAAACCCTCTGGATTATGCTATTTGGGGCGTTTTAGAACATGCTACCAATAGAACATCACACAGCAATGTCGACTTTTTTAAAGATACTATTAAAGAAGAATGGGAGAAGTTGTCACCTGAATATTTGAGGAACACTTGCGCAAGTTTCAGGAAGCATGTGAAGGCAGTTATTGAGAAAGAAGGAGGACACATAGAATAAAAACTTTTTCTATTATGTCAATTTTCTTGTGGCAAATAAATTCTCATGACTTTCAATAAACTAATTGGTCATACACTGTCTTTCATTCCCTGCCTCAAAATATTGTAAATTTTGCTTCCCCACCCTGTAATTTTAACAACAAAATAGTGAATTATATTGGGAACAGTGCTGCCTTTAATCACATAGTGTTTTAATTGCACATAGAGAAATTCTCTGGCTAAATCTTAAGCACTGATGAGGATTTTACCGCATTGACTTTGCAAGGTCACAAACTTGGAATGGAAACCAGGGTATGATAACAAAGAGCACACACAATACATATATGCCGCAATGAAACAATGTTAAGTTTTAGGTGATCAGATTTATATACATCATAGAGTCTTTATATTCAGTATCCTCTGTACAAAATAAAACAACTCTATTGCATTAAACTGCTTTTAATAATACTGATGCATTAATTATACATTACAATTATTTGACTCCAAGTTGTCTGCATCATAAAAAAGGAAACAAAACAAATTCAAGTAATCCAGTGGACTGTTGCTGTTGAATAGAAGGTGATCTGTGGTTTATCCACTCAGCTCTGTGGGTTTTGAAGTGCAGTAGGGAATCCCTCGCCTCAGCCTTTGCAAAGATGCTATGTCTACACAGAGATTATTTTTTGAGGATACACACCTTTTGGCACACTTTGAAAGTTATCAACATTACATACATTTCAATCCAACTGTATATGTCTTAAGATTACCGATTAACATGTTTATAAGAACTGAATTGCATGTAATAACCAAAAATCTTTTCATGCTTCTTTCAAGGTTTTTGTCAATACAGTGCATTTTGCATCATACAAATTCGTAAAATGTGTGCATGAGGTCAAACTGAATTAAACTGAGGTCAAGGTACAGCTATACTTCAACTACTGAATTCTGATTTAAAAATACTTTTAACCCATAAAGACCCAGTGCTACTTTTGTTCCCAAATTGGTTTTCTCTCTATTGAATCTTTCTTAAGTGATTTTTCACTATTTATTACATTATCCTCTGTATTGACTATTTTTCAATGAAAATCAGGTATTTTCCTATATTTAATTTACTCATCATGTAGATGTTCACTCAAGCTCAGAGTAAAGTTGAGGGTTATATCACATAACAGACAAAAGTGAAGAAAAAGGGAATTTTTCAGCGAAGATGTCAATAACTGAACATAACGACAAGTGTCTCCATCCACTGTCATTTATCAGACTCCATGGGTTTTACTGCTGAATCAATGTTGTAGAAGATGACGGTGGTTCCATGTTCACTATGGAGCTTCTGAACGCCCAAATGGGTCATATCTGATGACCATGAAAAGGTGACAATCTGGATTTTACACCAATTATTTACATGCATTGATGGGATTAGAGTTTCATCAGTTATTGAACATTTTAGATCAGGAGATGCTTTTGGTTGAATCTTTGGGTCTTCAAGGGCTAAAATAAATGCAATCATTGTGCTTTCAGTAAGTTTCAGAAATAATCTGTAGGCATTCTATCACACCTCAAGCACATCTCACATAAAAAGGGGAACTGATAACAGAGCTCAACATAGGAATTAAAATAAATTACTCATACAACCTTTCACCTGCTGTGAATGTAGTCCATAATATCAGGATAAACTACAGAACCTGTTCAACAGCTGCAACAGAACCACCAACAACAGAATTGGTTGCAATTCAGTACCAGCTGAATTAACAATCGATAGGCTGGGAATCGACCCACCAGGGAAGGATACATACTACATAGGGATGCAACAACGAGTTGACAAATAGTTAATGTAGGGCTGCGCGATTAATCAACTTTAAATCGAAATCAGATTTTTAAATTTAGGATGATTTTTAAAATAGGGAAATCGCCAAATTGATTTTATCTCTCTCGTGCCTCCAGGAAGCGCCTCCGGACTACCTTAGCAATCCCTCCAGGAATTTGTGATGTTGCGATTGCAACTATTAACGCAAATTCAACCAATCACCGCAAATTCTGCGCGGCACTGCAATTTCATCCAATCCCCGCGAATTTTCCGCAAATTTGACCAATGACCTTAGCCCCCTATCTCCCACCCCCCTCTACGTGACATGTACGTCATCACATTCACTTCCTTGTTGACGTTTGAGAAGATGAAGACATGTGCGATTCAAAACACTCACATTTACTGACAAATATCACTGCCAAAGTTCATGCAAGTCAGTTTCCAGATGTGTTACACAAAAGTGGAGGTAAACTGTTCTGTGGTGGAACACAAACAAAAGTCTCTGCTCCACAGACTCTTTTCAACCGCAAAACATGCAAGGAGAACGGCTGAAACTGGAAGAGGACAGATGAGATAAGTCACAGTGACAGAGGCTGTTGGATCCAGAACAATAGCAGGAGCTGAAAGGGTCAAGGTTAGCACGGATATACTCTATAAGGCAATAGAAGAGAAAAATAAAGAACCTGTGGAGGCATGCTTTCCTTTTTCTGTATTTTGTGCGTGCGTGCGTGTGGGAGTGCGAGCACAAGTCTGTGTGTGGAGTTAAAAAACAAGCTCACAAACAAAAATAGTCGTTAAACTTGGTGTTAATATTAGGGCTGGGTATCATGGCCAATTTCCATAATCGATTCGATTTCGATTCATAAGGTTCTGAATCGATTAATCACGATTCGATTCGATTCAATATCGATTCGATTCAGTATTAACTGACTGATTCAGAGTAATTTAGTGATACCAAGGTACAATTTTGAGTTGTAACCTGATTATTTGAGTACTGCAGTCATGCAACACATCAATACTGGTATCAATATTGATATTAGAAAGGAAATAAATATGACATTTCAGCAGTAAATTGCTGAATGTGCTCTTAAATAATGAACAGGACAGAAACATTCCCATGTTTTTACAGTAGCTCAGAATGGACTGAGTCATCTTTATTCTGTTTTATGGCTGGAGGCTTCTACTCACTGGGGGGTGGGGGGTGCGCTCCGTGATTGTTGGTCGGAATGGAGTGGGGATGGGGGGTGTGCGCTCCTGGGTGTTGGTTGGGGTGGGGTGGGGGGGGGTAGTGCAGCAGTCGGACATTGTCGCTCTCCTCTTCCTCTAACTCCATACTCAGCCATAGGTGATGGTATGGATCCAAGTTATTATTCCAAGAACGACCGGCTTCTGCGACTCGCCGGATGGCCAGTTCCTTCACACTGCGGGTTTGAGTTTGAGGCCGGAGGACCTCCAACGGAGGGGGTTTCCCCACTGCATCTTTTCCGTGTCTTTTTCACGAGCGAAACCAAGTCTTCCCCAGGGGTTCGCAAGACAGAGCCGCCCGCCGTTCCGCGTACTCCCGGTCCTGCTCTGAAAAATCGATCTCATCCACTATTAATCGATTACGCAAAATTAAAATGAGATCGATCTAAGATCGATTAAATACATTTTTTTTACCCAGCCCTAGTCAATATTAATGTTTACTCTAATGTGTTAAAAAGCAACCCAAGTTTGGCTGCCCTGTGTGCCTGTCTGTCTGTGTGTGTATGTGTGGGCATGTAACCCATCTAACCTTAACCCTAAATATACTACTATATCATTAAGGAAGCAAAAGTCATGTGTTGTGTTGTACAAATGTGAGATGGGGGTGGGATTTAATAAGTTTTCTTCTTCCCACTCCTTTTTGAACAGTACATATTGAATTAATTTTGTTATTACCAGTGTACAGGGTGGGGAAGCAAAATTTACAATGAACATTTAGTTGTTTTTTTCTCAGCAGGCACTACGTCAGTTGTTTTGAAACCAAACATATATTGATGTCATAATCATACCTAACACTATTATCCATACCTTTTCAGAAACTTTTGCCCATATGAGTAATCAGGAAAGCAAACGTCAAAGAGTGTGTGATTTGCTGAATGCACTCGTCACACCAAAGGAGATTTCAAAAATAGTTGGAGTGTCCATAAAGACTGTTTATAATGGAAAGAAGAGAATGACTATGAGCAAAACTATTACCAGAAAGTCTGGAAGATACTATTAAAGAAGAATGGGAGAAGTTGTCACCCCAATATTTGAGGAACACTTGCGCAAGTTTCAGGAAGCGTGTGAAGGCAGTTATTGAGAAAGAAGGAGGACACATAGAATAAAAACATTTTCTATTATGTCAATTTTCTTGTGGTAAATAAATTCTCATGACTTTCAATAAACTAATTGGTCATACACTGTCTTTCAATCCCTGCCTCAAAATACTGTAAATTTTGCTTCCCCACCCTGTACATGGCAATTGATATTTTGTCTTGATCACCTTTATTTATTAATATATTTGCCCTGATATTAATTCCTTGTACACAAAAAACGTTTAATTTTTTTCTTCTGCTCAAAACAAATAAATGAATGAATGAAAAAAAGCCTGTTTTGTTTAAAATCATTGCTTCCTGGTGCTTTTTAAGGCTAAAAACACAAAAAAGACTGTTCTAGGTAATTTGTAAATGCCCATGTTCCAATGACTTTAATAAAAGAAGCCTCAAATCATCACAACTTTCATCGCAATTTTTTGGAAAAGCTGCCGCAAAATCAGGCATTTTAGGCTGCAACAATCACAAAAAAAGCCCACAAAATCCTGGAGGTTCTGCCTTAGGCTCCTCCTCCTAACTGTGAGAGCTGTCTTTCACATAAGTTCATGTAATGACCATAGACCTTAAATTTGTGATGGGCCGTAATGTAACCAATGTATGTAAGGCGTGGTTTCAGGCATGGATCCCCCAATTCAAATATAACTGCATGGGGATCACTCATCTTATGTTGTCCCGCTCGGACCCAGGTCACAGGGGCAGCAGGCTCAGCAGAGTAGCCCAGATAGCCCTCTCTGCTTGCTTAACAAACTTTGTTAGGCACTGGAATTGTTATGTACAAAATGCACTTATGTTTAAGAGAAAAGGATATTTTATTGCTGCTGCCATATTTGTTGAATTGTGAATAGAATATTTGTTTAACAAGCTTTGTTCTGCATTCTAATTGTTGTGCACCAAATGATCTTGTTAAAAGGGGGAAAAAAAATTATTGCTTCAATAAATATAAATAAAAGTCATTGTTTTAGTCATGACAGTAGTCAATGACTAGTTGACCACTGAAATAGTCATTAGTTACAGCCCTAATACGTAGGGACTGATGAGACTGAATCAGGCAGCAACCATGGATGTATGAGTCACCGTGTCTAAAAGTCTCTGTTTCTGTCCATCTACATTACAACACAACCCCAGGACTAAAACGGTATGCAGTTTTTCAGAAACTCTCTTTTCTGGAGGTGTAGGTGTAAATGTAGAAAATGTTGTGAGTTTAAAACAAAAACACCCAATGACAGACTATTAACAGTCCAAGAGTCAAATGAATGGAAGAAACAAGACATTTAAAAAATGTGAATGAGCGATGATCATTTTTCATCCTTAAATCTGGCATCCTACTGTATAAAGGGCCATATTGAAAATCCATGAGGTACATGTGTCCATATTTGTTTCTCAGTGCATACTGTCTGAATATCAGACTAGATGTAAAGTATGTCTCTCTGCCTGTTTTATAGAGTTACAGGTTTATAAACACTCAGCCTAATGCTGCCGTCGTGCTTCTTTCAATAGTGGCTGTGGCATTTAATTTAATTCTGCCTTGACGTGTAAAAGTGTTCCAGGAATACTAAGGTCATCGTCTGAGTGCTGAGTAACTGAGTATTCACCATTTAATAAAAGAAACATACAAATATTTTGTCTCCATCCAGTATACATCCTCATTATGTACCAATCTTTAAAAAAAAAGAAAGAACACCTCTGCCATGCTCTACCTTATTGATATCCATCACTATCACACACTGTATCAACAGGAAATGTGTCAGTTTCTCAATAAACTGCTCTCAAAACAGAAACACTGTGATTTCAGACAATGTTTCTGACTGTCTGTGACACCAATACTCTGTCCACTCTAAATATACGTCAGACAGAGATATTTGACTTCCAGGCAGAACTAGACATGATGAACCAGGAAATTGATGTTGAAAAAGATAAACCTTTACAATAGTTTTATTTCCACAATACAGAGCAAGAGAAGTGGTAGTGTTATACTATTAGAACTGCGATACTGTGATAGCAGCCATATAAATATACCAGGAACACTGAAACTGTGGAAAAGGTGCTTAATAAATATCTTCAGTGGCTTTAACAGCACACTAAAGCAGCAGTGTAAACAGGTTAAGAGCCACCATGCACTATTTACTGTTCTTCCAGTGACAAAGATGCCATAGAATATGCATTTAAGACCACAAAAACATAACTACAATTGCACATTTGTTTGCTAAAATATCCGTCTTAAGTTTATTGGTCCCTTTTAAGAAAAGACTGTTGACATGTTTTCATTTTAACAGAAACATAAAGGCTCTGAGTGGAGTGATTAACCTTCAGTGGAAAGATCAGCCTGAAGGGGAGTCTGCCAATATTGCAGACTCCTACTGTGGCAGCTGCCATTCGCCTTCTTGAAGCCAGCTCTTATCAACTGTAACTAGTGGGAATTCTGATTATCCCAATAATTCAGTCAAATCATAGAGAACACGCACACATATCTTTTTTTAAACACAGCACACATCATCGATAGAAGCAATCACAATTTACATTCCATTTAAATCAAACAAAGGTAACCTACATCAGTCTATTCTATTTTCCTCTGGATTTGGGTCAGGAAGCAGCAGCCGGAGAAGAGAAGCCCACACCTCCCTCTTTCTGTTCACCTCCTCCAGCTGACAGATAACACCCCTGAGGTCTTTTCCCAGTCAGACATGCCCAAAACCCCTCGTTCAAGAGGCATCCTTACCAGATGAACCACCTCAACTGGCTCCGGTCTTTGTAGAGAAGTAGTGGATGTACTCTACTGAGTTCCTCATCTTATCTCTATGGGAGAGCCCAGTCACTCTTCATTTCTGTTCTTTTGATGACCGTAAGTGAGAGTATGAGTGTAAGTTGCCTGTTCAACCCTTTTCACTACAACAGACTGATACAAAGTCTACATCACTGATCCACCTGTCAACCTTATCCTCTATTGTTCCCTACTCATAAGAAAGACCATGCGACATCCGGTTCACCTAGGAGCCTACATTTGATCGCCACCAATCCAAAATGCACTGGACCCCTACAGCCGCCCCTGTTTTAATGGGCCCGTTTGGCCTCTCTGGCCTGAGCCAGAGCACAAGGGTGAAGGCCTATCCACAAAGTGCTTGCTGATGAATTCCTTTCCAATATCACAGCTCATAGGGTTGTTCACCTGCTCAACCCCTCCCACACGTAAAGGTGGCAAGTCAAGTAAGGGATCTAGATTATAATGCATTCATTTATCATGGATCCATAAATGGCAGGCAAGCAATAAATAACAGCTGAGTCATTGATCTTCTTTAAGATCCCTTCACTTATCAAAATGATTTTATGAGAGCATTTTCTGAGTTTATTTTAACTTTCAATTTCTTGAATTGTTCTTTGTCTCCTTTTAATGAGCTTTTACAAACCAACTTGTCTATTATCAGCTTTCTCTTAAAAGTGAAATTTACAATTTCAGTTCTATTTATTCCCTTCTGCGGCTTCTTAACTTGGGTTTTGAGAAATGTTCTATGTGTACATATAGTTATTCATGTTTTGGTACTACAGGTACTGTGTTCTTCAAAATACAACGCTGACAACTAAGTCCAAATTAAAATAAATAGAAGAAAACACTCATTCTGTTTCATTAGTTAAAGTAAAAATAAAAGATCCATTGCTTCAGGAAACATGCACTATCATCCAAGTGAGAGGGATATTCCCACTGAGATATTAAATATTTGTATGCTACCTGTGAGCAGTAAATCTGTTCACTTGGAGATTCAATTGGACTTGACTGCTCATCTAAACTGGGCGAAATTTAACGAGCTTCCACTCGACCAGACTAAAGATGTGTCTTGGAGTAAATTGTCTGTCAGCCTGTTTTTGCCTTGGACTAAGAAGCAGCAAATGCCCGGTAATAACTAACATATGACAAAAGGTGTTAGGAAAGGACAGCTGAGGGCAACTTAAAGATGCTGTTATCTAAAAACAGGCCTCCGGTTGTATCAAAACAGGGACGCAAGCTGGCAGTTGTACGCCATCCTCTCGTGAACAAAGCCAGCCTTGGCAATCTGCACTAGTGATGGTCACATCGATTAGTGAGCCAACTAACCATTAGCCAAGTTAGCATTGCAGCTTGCCAGCATAAAACCTGACTGACCAGCCACAAAGCTAACGCTAGCCAAACAGTACTTAGCTTTGGTGGCTGGGTTAGCTTACAATGCATCCTGTGAAAAATCGCGATACTGACATTTCATGATTAAAACCCAACACAGAGTAAGTTTAAAGAGAAAAAACACAGAAAGCAAACCCAGTGGCTGGTGTTAACGCCTCAGCTAGTGCCTACTGACTGGTTAGGTGACAGCCGGAGCGAGCGCAACAAGGAAATTAGCTACGTTAGCAATGAAAATATTAGCTACCAATCAAGCTTACTACCAGGAGCTGGACTGCTAGCTCATCTCAAACAAACACAACAGGCTCACCTCCGCCGCGAAGAAACCAGACGACCACGGCACCGTTCGTGTAGTCGTCACGCCAACTGGACACGAATGGCTGGGGCGCGTTGGGAGTTTTTTTTTTCGGTGTTTCTTGCTTGTTGTTACTGGTGTTTCACGCTAACGACGGAGTAGCAGTTCTGTCCATTCTTCGGTGCTCTCCTGCCTTCGCTGCTGCTCCTGAAAGGTTCGAATACACCGGATGTAGAAACACGGCACCGCCCGCTTCTCAACGCACACTTCCAGGTCAAATCAGACAGGATAATTAACTATTTGAGCAGGGGTCCAAACTTTAGCAGCTTAAGTCCAGGAGACAGATCTGGAATATCTTCTGGACTCGAACATATAAAATAATATAATAAAAGACCAGAGAAACTCTATTCTCTAAACGGCATCTGGGGTGAAGTGACAGGAACAGGACTGTATTATAATGTGAAATGGAACAAGTATCCACTTTTTTACTTGAGTAAAGGGAGAAATTTCAGTCATTAAATATTCCATTTCAAGAATCCCGAAATCATGTTGCGTAAGGAATTTTAAAGCATCGAAATCAATGGCAGAATGTACTCATTATATAGAATCGCTCTTCAACGTCTAATCTTATAAAATATTGTTGTAACTTATATTCATCACTAACCTATATATACATATTTAGAACCTGTAAGTGGAGTTTAATGTTTGCCAACATGGAGTCAGTGCTAAATCATTTTTTACAAATTAATGTTATCCCTATTATCATTAGACTAATCAGGAATTGGTCATCAGTTTTTTCTTTAGATTAGCCTATATAATCATTTTCATCCCCCAATAACCTAAAATATGAATATATTTCATGCTATAGTTATGGCTGATACACCTATTTAAGGCAAATTTGTGGATATTGATCACATCAGGTCACTACTTTTACACTCTTCTTTTTATTAAGTGTGAAAATACTACTTTAACCAGTAGCAGCTTTAAGCCACAGTTCACCTGCAAAATGTCAACGAAAAGGGAACAAAAAAATTTGAAGTGACAGTGATTTCCACAGTAGTGCGACTTGCTGCATAGTCACATAAAATATTTTAAGAAACTCAGATAGAGGCAGAATTGTCATAGCAACTCAGCACAGAAAATGCAAAATGATAAATAAAAGCCATTTAAAACAAAGTCCCGGTAAAAACAATGTCCAGAATACATGAGTCACAAAGTTTAACCAATCATATTTATTTTGTACATCTACCTGTATAGCACTTCCAGGGAAACGTGTGTGCCAATGCAAAGTGGTTACAAAAATAAAGCACATTCTTACGGAAATATGACATGACAGAAAAACTACTCTTACAAATGTCGAATAAGAAAAATCAGGGGCAGTATTACTTCAATGTCTGACCTTCTGTCATGGCTAAACTGAAATGACAAACTTGGATGATTACCAATAATACTTAACAGTAGTTGCATGGTTCAGTTCAAGTACTGTACATGTGTACATACAAGTCAGGAGTCATTTACATGGACAGTAAACAATCTGCAGCACTTCCAAAGGAATTCCTCTGGGCCTTAACATGAGAGATTAAGTCATGGCTGATAGCATCTGTCTCAAATACAAAAAGTACTTAAGACTGTTATGAAAGAAATGGATCGTTATCATAAAGATGTTCATAACAAGTAAATCGTCATAGAAAATACCAGTGAGTGCATTGTTAGAGTTTGCTCTCACTGTAACTTCACTTTATTTTGTAAGTTCTGTCACCTTGAATACTTTTTGTTTCAGTAAGACTTATATAGTATGGATTGTTTAGTATACAGTAACAATGTGCTAATACTCCTGGTAAATGACCTCAGCCATCAATAGTGGTACTTCATTTAAAAACCTGCTTATTCAACTGTACAATGCATTTTAGTGCATGAAAACATTATCCTACATGCATCCATCAACAGAAGCCGTTAGAGTTTGGAATGACTTACATACTTCTAATGTAAACTATAGACAATGTTAATCTAGGGCAGTACCTCAGTGTTAACACTTTATTATACTATTTTAAGCAAAGCAACATAAATATATCTCCCACTAACAGACAGCAGGGTTTACAAATACTACAGTCAGGTTAATCTCTGCCAGATTCCTGTTTTATAACATTTTGAAGTCACATAAACAAGGAATTTTGCCAAAGAAATAAAGCTGAAATGGGGCAGCTTATTATATCAAAGAGCAAAGTACAAGATAAAAGAATACACTATGATTAAAAAGACTGAAGCAAAAATGGATGGAAGTTTGTTGTGTTTCAAAATTGTCCTCTCAGTTCCAGGTCAAGAGGTAAAGTGTTCAAAAAAAGGCAGTTCAGGTCTTAAAACGAAGTCTCCCTCTTCATTAAGCTATTGCCTTTGCCTCAGGTAGGAATGCCTCCCAAAACTTTATAAGCTGCAATGAGAAAATTAAGTAGCAGGTTAGAAAGAACAATGATGCTTCACGTTTTCATCATGTCAATAATGATACCCAATATTCACATATTTTTAAGGTCGACAGGGGACAAATTAGAGGAAAAGCAATATCAGCAGTCTTAGTAAATAAAGCCTTGGATCTACACAAGCTAGTTTCAGAAAGGTGTTGTAGAATAGTACTGTGACAAAACATATACTGTACATCAAGTATTACGATATTATGTTTTGTGTTGTAATCTTCACCATTGGACTCAACTCTTCAAAATAAACATAAACTGAAACAAGAATCAGCATAAGCACGCACAGCTTACTATACATAACAAAAGTCATTTAGTTTAAAATTCTGATTTCATGCATATGATGTATTGTTTATACAAAACCTGTCCAAAGTAAGTCACCACTTGTATTTAACAAAGCAAACAGGTCAGCACCTTCCATTCTCGTTTCTGAAACAACTGTCCGTGTGATAGAGAGCATACAAACTGAACAATTGCAGGATTCACTGGACTCAAATTGTGGAAGAGCAGTTCAAGAGCCCGACCTGAAACTTGATGAGAATCTTTGGGATGTGATGGAGATTTTACGTACAGTCTGATTCTCACATCATCAATACAACATCAGGGACATTAACGCAACTCTGTGTGTGGGACCATTTTTGTATTTATTATTGTTATTGTTGTTATTATTAACAAGATTAATAAATATTCTGCAATATGTAACCTTGAATCAAACTCCTGTTTTATAATTAGTATCATATGGTTACATTCATCCCCAATACATAAAATGTAAATCATAATTATCATAATAATAATAATCATGACAAAAAATGAGAGACGAGAGGATGCTTTTAGAAAGTCCAATAACCTAATGGAAGTATAAAGTGATCAGGTTCACATTATGAAAGTTAGAATTGCTAAGCCCTGCTGCATTCCATTTTTGAAATACTTAAATTTGTACCGGAATTTTGGCATTTAAGTATCTTGAAAAACTATGTGAGCTGAGTTGTCTGAAGTGGTGACACAACAGGGTTTTCCCTTCCCAATGCCCAATGCCCAATACCCAAGCCATTCTGGGAACCACTTAAGCCAAACTACTGTAAAATCAATATGAAGCACATTACAAGTATTTGCTTAGTTTCAAGGAAAACTGAACAATTTTTGAGAATTTTGAAATGTGTTTTTTCTAATTCAAACATACAAGCTCCTATTAAAAAAAAAAACAATAAGGGGCAAGATAGTTCAGTCCGACTAAAAATATGTAAAAAAAAAAAGTGAAATATCACCACTGATACACTGGACCTTTATCTTGCAGCCATTTAGAAATACATTATTTCACAGATACATTTAGATATATACCTGAAGACCGAACATGAGTTACATCTTAGTCTTAGTGAAGACTCTGAAACAGACGCCTGATTTTATCTTGAGTCACCCATCTGGAATATAGTACACCCTTTGCCAAGACTCAGGAGAAAAACCTTCAACTCCTGAATAAAACACATAAACATATGCCTTTGAATGTGAGTGAATCATTACCCGTTGTTCAGACTGTAGCATCGACTCCAAATATTTGATTATCTGGCTCTTGAAGTCCTTGGCTTTTTCTTTCTGTAAAGTCAGAAAGTGTTGTCACATCTCAAGATCTTTGCTTAAGATGAACCTAAACAAACTACAAGACCAAATCCAAGTCCACATCCATACCTCAAACCTGAGAACCTCCTTGCGTACAGTCATGCCAATCCTATCGAAGTCTCTCTCGTACTGGGTGACTCTGGCCTCCCACTGAGGGAACACAAGGATAAGAACATAATCAGGAATCTGTTTAGGATTTTTTTTTATCAGAAGGAAATCATTCTGTCTGCAGTCACAATCAAACACCTGGAGAAAAAAAACATTGAACCGTGTGAAGACAAACACATCAGAGGAAGAACCAGAACCATAGACTAAAACAACTTCACAAACATTTTCAAACTGGTCTATTTATCAGGATATGTGTGATGCATTTCAGACCATGGTGTGTTGGATTTCCTTACCTCTGTGATCTCCTCTTTGGCTTGCTGCAGTTTGTCGGGCTTGTTGGCCCACAGCAGCTTGGCCTCGGCTTCTCTCTTCTTCTGCAGCGTGCTCTGAGCCTCCTGCCACCGCTGCCACGCCCGCATACGCTGGTCGAAGCAGCCCTGTAGACGTGCATCTCACATTAAGCAGATCCTCTCAGGCTGAAGAGTCGCAACACAATACTTCACAAATGTGACTTAGCACTAGGGAGGCTGAGCTGCTGTTCTGTTACTAAGACTCCTGTTCTCAAACACAACTTAGTTTATCAGTTCTCTCAGGTACAACACTTAAATAAACTGAACTGAATAAAAAATATTACATGGATAATGGAGCCTGATGGGGTAGCATTCAAAAATATTTTTCAAACAACTATTAACACGTTTGACAACCATTAGGTAGAGCTGAAAGGGTTAATCGACTCAAATCAATTAAAAAAAATTATTTAATTACAATTTTCCTGAATCAAAGCTTCCTTTCCTTAATTTCGCTGCCGTTGAACTTTGGTTCCTCTGTTGCGTTTCCTACACATGCTTATTGTGATGCACATGATGCTAGGATCAGCACAAACAACATGGAGTGTAGCTCAGAAGAGATTAAAACAAAAAGGCAGAAAATGTCTATATGCTCACATTTCTATATTGGAACCATCACTTACTGCTTTAACATTACAATCATTTGTCGTTATTTGTTTTCAGTTGTATGTTAGTTCCATCTTAAGTTGTTAGTAAGTTGGATCCAAATGTGTTGAAGACTGCGGTGCACATATTGCTTGTAGATGTCATTTGACTTGTTGTTTATATCTATAGATATTTTTATGTATACTTTTATACTTATTGTTGTTATTTCTGTATAGATATTTTTTATATATCCTTTTACTTGGTTATTGTTTCAGCTGGTTCTCGAATAAAGGACAAGTTATTTGTCATTTTCAGACATGTCTGTGTCACATTTTTACATTTTTTTCCCTATTCAAATCAAAGAAAATAATCTATAAATTATTCAGTAACAAAACTAATCAATAGCTGCAGCTCTACAATTAGGGCCACGATGATGACAAAAAGTAATGTAAAAACCTATTACTACCATAATAATGAAGGAGTTTTACAGGCATAAAAGAGCAGAAGGGTCAAAAACTCCTTAAAAATGCCCATGATGGGGCCCCGATACCCTGACATAATTTGGACCTTCTTTACTTTTCCAGGCTTCTGCGGCTTCTTCTTGAAGTTACATTTACCTCCTCTACAGCTAGCGCTCTGCAGCTGTGAGCTTACCCGCACAGCGCCCAGCATCCGGATGTAATCAGCCAGCAGCTCTGCAAAGATGAAGAAGTCGCTGGCCGCCTGCTCCTGATGCAGCTGCTCCATCTTGTCCTCCACCTCGGCCAGCTGGGACAGGGCCCGCGACAGAGCCGTGTTATCCTCTGAGTTGCCCAGCATCGCCATACTTTTGGCAAATACTGCCGTGTTCATACAAAGCTCTGGTGTCAAGGGGAGGAAAAAGAGGGGAAAAAAGGATTATGTGGCTTTGTTTTGGTGTGAAAAAGGCAGCTAGACTCAGGCAGATATTACATTAGAGGTAGCTCACCCTTCCTGTGATTGACCAGGGAGTCCACCACAGCATGGAGTTTCCTAAGCTGCTGTTCCTCATTCTCCACCTCCTGGAACTTGTCCTCAAACCACTGAGAGACACAGAAAAAAAACAGGAAAATATCAAGACAACATACAACCACACATCACCATTATGTGTGGCTGTAACAGTTTAGTGCATTCACAGCTAATGAAAGATGTTTTACAGGCTTTATGTAAGTTTCAGCAAAATAAATCTAAGATTTTTAAAGACTATGAATATCTTTTTTTGTTTCTATTTTCCAATTATTATCTTTTAGTTCTATTTATTATCATTATTAATATTGCAATTTTTTCTTTTCACTTCCTTTCTTTTATTCTCTCTTCATGGTCATGATGATGTTATCAATTGTTTATTATTGTCTGTTTTTTGTGTCTCTCTCTTTGTTGCTGCTTGATTACTTCACTATGGTGTCACACACTTAGAAAAAAAACACAAAACATAAAAACATTATAATCAAGATCAGTTATATTAATCATAAGTTGCATAATTGTTTTAACATAGATTTTTAAAAAAAAATTAAAAATTAGACTAAATCTGCTTATGAATAATAGATAAAATTCACTCTCATAAAGTCTAAATCACTTTGCAGCAGTGATGGCAGTTTAGGGAACTTCCTGATGAATTTGGTGTCTTAATACACCAAATCTAGTGACAAATTCACAGACTTTTTGGGCAGATTCACACTCCCTTAATGAATGAAAGAGAAGGATCTCAGTAAATGTGTCAGACTCTCTTGCACTGACTGTGTTCAATGATAGTAGAAGAGCAGCAGCAGCTCATTTGGTCAAAAAAAACAAAACAAAAAAAAAACAGGAGCAAAAAAGACACGTGAACAAGCGGTGAATGGATCTACAACGGTCAATCACTGATTATCTTTGGCTGTTGGAAAAATCCCTCTGCTTTTGTTCTAAACTACCGGTCTCATAGCCAGACCTGTCTCCACACTAGGGAAAAAAACATTTGGTTTTACTGGCTAGTTTAGCTTATAATAAATCACACTTGTCTTTGGCTATAGAACACAGTGTCAGTGTGTCTGCAAATATTCTCAGGGAGAACTTGTTTTGGTAGAATATATACATACGGGAAAGTGAGTTATGGTATATATATAAAAAAAAAGGCATTGCATAAAATAATAGTGACATTGTAATTGTGAATTAGGGATGTAACGCTTACAGATTTTGGTTATATGATTATCGTCAGAGAAATAATCGGGGTTTCACAATTACTATGATTATTTTGCAGCAGCTTGAAGCTGCACAGATGATGGTAGTGAATGCAAACTGTATGGAAACGAAAGTGAGCCTGCATCAAAAATATATCTACGGTCTGAATTTCTCAGCTTGTTCCTTCTCTGTCATTTTCACTTGTGGAATGTTGAATGTAGTGCTTCTGTAACATTGCTTTCATTCCGTGTGGGAAGTGCATATTGGCGTGTCTTTGATTCTGCTCTTAATCTACCATACTTTATGAGACTATTTTTAGCAGCTGTGATGATTAATTAATGTTTAAAATCGTGATTAATTGTAACACCATGATATTGTTACAACCTTTCGTGCATTGCCCTGTTTTACACTTGATCGTCTCCACATGCACAGCACATTGACAGTAGTATACAGAAAACCAGATAACAATGCATCGAATGTGGAGGCTCCTTACAGTGTCCGACTCGTTCATCTTGATGGTCATCTTGTTGACAGCGTCTGAAGCCTTGTTGATCATTTTGAGGAAGCCGGCTCCACTCAGGGCCTGGGTGTTCACTGCTCTGGGAAGCTGCACACACACAGAAAAAGTGCCAATATTTAGATAACTTGTGTATTTCCACACAAATACTACTGACTGATCTGAGTATTTTTTAATGAAGCTGAAGTGAGGATTTGCTCAAAGGGACTGTTTTCA
This sequence comes from Sphaeramia orbicularis, assembly GCF_902148855.1. Taxonomy (NCBI): domain Eukaryota; kingdom Metazoa; phylum Chordata; class Actinopteri; order Kurtiformes; family Apogonidae; genus Sphaeramia; species Sphaeramia orbicularis. The sequence continues at coordinate 4,261,850 of NC_043959.1, forward strand.
GTGTGGGTGTGTGGTGTACTTTTCCATAGTGTATTACCTGCAGCAAATGGTTGTTAACACAACTCCTGTTTTGTGAAGTAGAGACTGGAGTTCTAACACAGAAGCTAAGCAATATAATCAGCTTTAAATCATTAATCACTTCCATGTTATAAACCATCAAAATATGGCCCATTATAACTAAAGACAAATTTTTAATATTTCAAAAATGTGTGTCAAAAATCTAAATATCTCAAAACTGTGAACAAATTTTGAATACATTATCCCAAGGAAGCTACATATAAAATGTGAAATGAATTTGACTGGTAGTTTCGTCAGAGAAGATGTTTGAAGAAATTGCTAATGAAGACGACGACGAAGAAGAAGACACAGTGCCTGTCGGCCAGTTAACTAAAAAGAAAACTAATCCTTTTAGTCTAAAAAATGGAAGAACATCATAAAACACTTACATCTTCTCTCTCCAAGAACTCACGGACGTCGGGATCTTGCAGTAACGATGGATGAGACACGACCCTTTGAAGATACCTGAAAAACACAAAGACAGCAATAACGTAACACACAACAAATCAGAAATCAGGTTTTCTAAAACATCTGAACAAAGTGTGACACGAATATACACTACTGGTCAAAAGTTTTAGAACACCTCAATTTTTCCAGAATTTCATTGAAAATTATGCAGTTTAATGTCTCAGTGTACTCTGAAATTAAAGCATAGAACAAATAGACAATTGAAGTTGAAAAAGAAATCATGGAATCAATTTAGAAACCAAAATGTATTCTAAACTTTTGACTCACCGAAGTAGCCACCTTTTGGCAGATATAACAGTTGAACACACTTGTGGCATTCCTTCTACAATGGAAATCAAATATTCTTCAGAAAGTTCTTCCCAACTCTGTTGCAGAAGTTCCCCTAAATGTGTAGCACTTGTAGGTTGCTTTGCTTTCACTCTTCTGTCCAGTTCACCCCAAACCAGCTCGATGGGGTTTAAGTCTGGAGACTGCGCTGGCCACTCCATGTTTTCAAGCGTACCATCTTGTTCTTTTTTCTTATGGTAGTTCTGGCAGAGCTTGGACTTATGTTTTGGGTCATTATCTTGCTGTAGGATGAACCCCTGACCAACTAGGTGCATCCCAGAGGGTAGTGCATGGCATAGCTGCAGAATGCTGTGGTAGCCGTTTGTGTTCAGGGTGCCTTTCACTCTGTACAAGTCACTGACCCTAGATCCAGCAAAACAGCCCCAGACCATCACACTTCCTCCTCCATGTTTGACAGTTGATGTCACACACTGGGGAACCATCCTTTCACCTACTCGACGGCGTACAGAAGTCCTGCAGGATGAACCGAAGATTTCAAATTTGGATTCCTCAGTCCATAGCCCCTTCTTCCAGTCTTCAGTAGTCTACTGGCAGTGTTTCATGGCCCAGCCAAGCCTCATTTTCTTATCCTGAAGTCTCACCAATGGCTTTCTTGCTGCAACTCGACCCATCAAACTTGCAACTGGAAGTCTTCTCTTCACAGTGTAAACTGAGACTTGCTTACTACCACCACTACTGAGCTGTGCTTGAAGCTGTTGTCCTGTGAGTTGCTTGTCACACAAGCTGTTGACTCTCAGAAACTTGTCTTCTGATTCTGTTGTGGCTTTGGGTCTGCCAGACCTCTCCCTGTCAGCATTTCCCCCAGTTTCTGAGTGCCTTTGGATGGTGAAGGAAACTGGACTTACTGACACCTTGACTTTCTTGGCAATTTCTCTGTAGGAAAGACCTACATTTTGAAGTGTTATGATGGTCTGTCTCTCTTCTATCGTTAATTGCCTTTCCCTCTATTCCATTTTTATGGTAACACACTACTTTCTGCAGTACAATACTGTTCAAATAATGCTCCCAACAGTATGGTACCAAAGTGTGTTCCAGCACTACTTTTATGGAGACAGAGGGGGTTGTAAATAATTAAGAAACGTTGGGACACCTGTAGGAATTGGTAGCACCAACTTTGGTGCTTGATCAACCTCCACTGCTGCAAAACTGCTTTAAGTTGTTAACCCATTTCTTGTTCGCTGAAAAAGGCCTTTTTATATAATTCTGAAATGTACATTATTTTTCAGTTTTGTTTAACCTTACCTTTTTTTTTTACCTCTGGCAGTTCACCGCTTACCTTTGTACCATTTCAAGCGGTTCACTGGACTTGAACTGCTTGAATTTCAATACAAAAGTGGAAAAATCAGGGTGTTCTAAAACTTTTGACTGGTAGTCTATATGAAAGTGAATGTATATTTATTATGTTGGTCAGAACCATATACAGATGCTCACCTCTCCAGAGCTGCTCTTCTTCTTTCCACAAATTCTACTGAGGACGGGTCATCCATTCCTACCTTCACTTTGGTCATTCCTGTTGGTTAAAACAATAAGTAAGCAAAGGGATGTAGAAGCTAACTAACTAAATATACATATGCAGACATAAAGAAAAGATGGGCAGACCCACCTACAACACTTTTCTCTGGTGGTGGAGGAACAATGCAGCCATGCAGTGACTGTTTGACCGAGAGCTTCTCATAGAGACCCAGGAAGTCACTGAAACGCCTCCTGACAAAGAAGGTTTTACTCCTGAACATGTTCAAGGACGTCTAATGGGTTGGACATAAACAGTTTGAGAAAACTGACATCAACGAGTACTTTGAACAGATACACTAATACAAAACATAAGTCATGTCATCTCACCCAGGATTCAACTGTTCCCAGTTCATATCATGTCATGAATTTTCTCTTTTTCGTCTTTGTTCACCTCGTTGCAAATTTAAGAAATTCTCTGCCTTTCAGTCTTTGCAATGAATATTAACACTTGGCCTTTGAAAAGTCTTGAGAAAATTCCAAAGTTTCAAAGAAAAATCCAATAATTCATAAATAAGAAAGATTCTGGGGCAGAACTTTAGGGTGCTTCATTTACGTTTTTACATTACTTCTTGAGGAAATTCCATGATATGAACTGGGATGTTGCAGATGAGTTGGGATGAAATATGACTGTTAAGTGAAAGTAGTTGGTTTGTCTACAGACCCTGGTAGACACTTTGTAGGCCACATATGCATTCATCCCATCACCTAAGACACAAAGATGAGACACACACAAACAACATGAGAATGTTTCAGTTAAATGCTTATTTTTAGACTTGTTCCTATTACAATTTTTAGGGCCTGATTTCCGTTTTGGACGGTGCTTGGATGGCTGATACCAATTTCGGCCAATTCTGAAGTCATTTTTTCCAAACACAACACACAAGACACTGCAATGTAACTTTCCAATTAGAACATTTATTTTAAAAATAGAAGAAAATTGTGCAAAAAGGTGTCAGGTTTTCTGTATGAAAACAAATGCATTGATTCAAACGCCTGGGTTTTAGTGAGTCCCATATCATACCAGAAGTTGAAAATTATCATATTTGAAGGAAAATGATCATACACACCCAATTTTTATTCTGACGTGGCTCACACCATCTGCTTTTTAACACATTATCATAGACTGTACATATTACACGCTGCAACCCAGTTTTACTTTTAAATAATCTAACAGAACCTTGGAAAAAAGTAAGCGTCTCTACTAGGGCTGCACGATTTTGGCAAAAAAAAAAAAAAAATCCCGATTTTTTCCTCTAAAAACTTGATTTTTGATTTCGATTTTTGGGTATAACTAGAAAAGGCAACAGAAGTCAGCATGTTGTTTTCGTGAGCAGCCCACAATGCAAGCCACTGCTCTGACCTCAAAGCTGTGATGGGATCACGTGATGAACCTACAGTTTTGTTTTGTTTTTTCTCTTCATTAAATCTTTGAAATAAAGTAGAGTATACAAACAATGTATACTACAAGAAAATAACATAAGTTTGTCAGGGGGAATACACTACAATAAAATGTCCAAATCAGAGCAAATACTGATGGTTGTTACAGCCTTTTTGTTTCCACATTTATCTAACAGCTTTAAATAAAGTTCAACATCTTACAAAACATAAATAATATTTGGTTTTGTGTTACAGAACTTACATTTGTGAATGAAAAATTTAGCAAGTAAGAGGACTAAATTAATTATTAAAAAAAATAATAATAATACATTTTTTTTCCTTTCTTTTCTGGGTATCTGGCCCACAGAAGTGATACCAGTGTAAGTCAGTGACAAGCATCTGTTGTGCGTGCGTGGACTAGGTTAATATGAGTGATCCCCATGCGGTTCTATTTAAACTGGAGGATCTGTCCGTGGAACAGACCGACCCAGGACACACTGGAGGGATTCTATCCCTGGAGCTGGTGGATGTGTGTGGGCAGAGGGCTGTGTGGGCTCCTCTGCTGAGGCTGATGACCCCGAGACCCGGACCAGTTCGGAAGAAGACAGTACGGTACGGATCCGGGACAACGTAAGATGAATGATCCGCATGCAGTTATATTTCAATTGCGGGATCCGTGCGTGAAGCCACGGCTTATATTGCTATAAGTACTGCGGGTTCATGAACAGATTTAACGTCCGGTCATTACACAGACTTCTGTGACAGACCACTGTCACAGAGCCTACGGTAGCCCGCGGGCACGCGGAGGCACGCGGACCGGAGGCACGAGAGAGATGAAATCGATTTTACGATTTCCCTTTTTTAAAAATTGTCCTGATTTAAAAATCCGATTTCGATTTAAAATCGATGAATCGTGCAGCCCTAGTCTCTACATATGTGGAGCACAGGATGAACTCCTGCACTGAATGGACCAGAATACCATTTATAAATTCCCACCTTCTACATGCTTTGGGCTGAATCAAGATCCTGCCTCATGAGTAGAGAGGCACGTGAGACGATGAATAAAAACTAGTGCAGCACTGTGCAAAGGATCCGTATCCTATTTGTGTTTGGTAATTAATTAATTTAGTTGTGTAATAAGGGGTCAAATTATCGTACGCTATGTGATTAGTGGTCAATGCCCCCTTAAACAAATGTCCTGCCCCCTCAAATGAAAGTTTCTGAAGGTAGGGAAAAGGAAAATGAGGTGCATAATAGTGGGAGACTTAGACGAATTAGTAAAGCTCCATAAGTTTCACTTTCACTTTGTACGGTTGTATTGTGTGCGCACACTCAGTGTGAGGTACATACAGCATGGTACACCCCCCCACATACACACGTGTAATCCCACCCCCCCATCGCCACCTCTGTCGGCAACATGTGTCCCCTTCTCATTCCAGATTGCTGCCTCATTTATGACTATCTGGAACTGGCCTCGGGTCTGGCTATGCGGTGCAGCAGGAATTTGACCTGCGCTCAAAATCGGTCAATTTCAGACTGACCCGCCGGTCGCAGGTCATGGCCGATCACGTGAAAAAATTAATCAGTACAAGTCTGCTTATTTACATACATTTAATTCAAATCTGCATAGCAAATTCAGAAAACCATACACCCACCATGAAAATGATCTAAATACTAAGGAATTCAATAGGTAAATTACCGAATACTTGTCTGATTATTATGTTGTGTTAAAGATATAACTTAGGTGAGACTCACCAATTTTTTCAGGGCTGGTGACAGAGACATCCACATCAAAACTGTCCTTGGCCTCTTCCTCCTCCAGCTGTTGGAAACAGTAATATAGTAATCCACATTTTAACTCCAGTGGCGGAAGAACAAAATATCCTTTACTAATACCACTGTGAAAACAGTCCACTGCAGCCAACAGTTCTGCATTCATAGCCTCACTGAAGTAAAAGTATGTGAGCATAATCAGCATAAATGAACTTGAAATATGAAAACTCAAAGTATTCATTGTGCAGTAAAGTGGTTGAGGTCAGTGTTTTAATATCGCATCTGATTTCTTGATAAATCCCAGCTGCATTTATGTGTATGTTACATTTTTACTGTTGTTCATGTTTAAGGTTGTGCTCATCTGAACAACTTTCTCTATTGCTGATTGTTTAATCTACAGCAATACATTACATTCTGTAAAATCATCACTTTTGTAACATTCTTGTCCTGTGAGAACATTTCTCTAAAAGGTCAACTCTTAATGAGCTCACTAAAACAGGCCTGTTATCAGCTTTGTGACAATGTATTGTACAGTGCATCCAAGAGGGTGTGGAAGAGTTTACTCAACTTAAGGAGGAGGAGAATTTAGAACTAAACCTACACAGGAACACTTTTCCTTTAGGTCATCACAAACAATAAAATATTATGTGGATATGTGGTTTTTACTAGATAGGAAGATAATCAAAAACTAATCTGAAAGAGGCAGCACGGTAAAGAGTATAATACAGTAAAAAGCTCCAAAAAATGAAAATACTTCAGTAAAGGTACATGAAATGTATGCTGAAGTACTGTAGTTGAATAAAAGTACTCAAGCACATTCTATCATTATTCCATGGTGATGCTTTCAACACCGTCCTGTCACAGATGACTAGATAATTACAGTCTAGGCATTTCAGACCCTGCGTTAAATGGATTCTGCCCAGACTCATGTTCTGTACCTGCTCCAAGGAGGTGGGCTGGCGGGCTGCAGGGCTCTGGGTGAAGGAGGAGGTGGGACGAGGACCGGAGGAGGATGGGTCTTTGTGGGCAGAGCTGCCGCACTCATCTGCACTGAGCTCCACATGTGCCTCTAAGGAAAAGACAATCATCAACAAATACCTCTATCAATCTGGACCTAAATAAAAATGAAAATAGATAAATAAGGAACAATAAATGAGATAATTCTCCTGAGTGCACTAGGGTTTATTGTTTCACAAAGTCTGTGGTGAAGTTGTGTAGGCACATTATGAACACAGTCTGTATACTTTATTGTGTGACTGAAGCACAGAAAGGCCATGTCTGTATTCTTCATTTCCAAGCTGTTGGTAACATATCTAGCTATTTAGGGACTTAATTTACCTTTTCCTCTTTTATTCACACATTTCATGTGGTAACTGCGGAAAAATCATGACATTATTCTGTTACGAAAACACTCATTAGTTTCTATTCCAAACCAATGCTGACATGACATTATCACGGTTATTTTCCCCACACTTGACAAGACTCCTCAGGGCCACACATACACTAAACTAATTATACAGACTTGGCTGTGCTTCCAATGACTAACAGACCAAGCAGAATGTGTAAAATCATAGGAATGCTGTATTTAAAATCAGCGTTAAATGTGCTTTCTGTGACTTGGTCTTAAAGTAACCCATCTTGCAAAGCACTGTACCTCGAAAAACCCAAACTGAGTGCAATGGATCTGTAAAGTGCTGACTAGTATTCAATCTGCAGTCTCTCACCTGCAAACAGGTCGTTCTCATCATCTGAGTGAACTCCATTAGACTTGGCAGTGGTGCTCAGGGTGGGAGCTGTGCTAATGGCCTCTTCCTCACTGAACAGGTCTGGGGGCTCCTCACTGACCTGATCAGGCTGAGAAACCCCTCGACTCACAGCCACAGGGGTACTCTGCACAAAGGAAGGACACAACTAACATGATTTTTAAAACACTCCGGGGAAATGCACTTGTTGCAGTACTACAAAATGCAAGGTAAACTGAATGAACAGTGAAAAACCAATCAAACACACCCAGTATCTTTGCATCATAAATTGTTAGTGACAGACTTTTTGTTTTAGCCACCTTGAACTTTAATATTTGGCTACCACAATCTTTTCAGTTCAGCCTCGAGTCCCAGAAAGCATTTATGTCACATTTTGTCAAGCCATCCTGCAATATCACAGTGCAGACATAATGGGAACCAACCACTGAGTGGGCAGCTCATCTTATGGAGATGGGCTGCTTTCCATCTTTAACAAAACAAACCTTAACGCATGAGAACATTGAATTTGAAAGCATGTGAAGTATTAAATTTAACATTATGAACACATACAGTGCATGCCTTTGCACTATAAACAGAGGTGGGAACCACAATATGACAGTATCACAACACATTGCTTTTGACTACAACGGTATCCTGGTGCAGTGATTCTAGGATACTTTATCAGATAGACATCACCACTCCATCATGATGTTTGTGTAACTGCAGAAGAAAAAACACTCCTGAAGTCTAAAAAGCAGGAATTATGTATTTATATCACTGCTGCACTGTGGTGTAAATTTCACAGAATTTGAGGCGAGTACAATATAAGCAGAGTCCTTCTGACACAGAGTGCATCATTCCAAAAAGTAGTGAATCAGGTGAGTCATGTTATATATCAGGTCCACAGGACAATACTATATCAAACATTCTTCTGTATTAAATACCATCTATACCTAACTGAAAATACTGCACTTACAGTTGAAAAAAAAAGTACTTAACCCTTTCATGTATGAATTATGAGAACCTTAGTTGAGTTTTTGGGAGGGGGGGGGGTTTGAGTGTTTTTATCCCTCCTCAGGCATGAAAAAAAAACCCAATACAATTGAGTTGTTTTTTTTTACGAATTTACAAAAATGTACACTCAGCTACACCATGCATTATATTCTTGAAGCAAAGAAACAAGTACTTAAAACCCAATACCAGAAAATAATATGAAAACAATGAAATAAAAACATGTTTAATGCAGCTAATCTGATATTTTCTCACATTTTACCATATTCTAATACTAGTTATTACTCACTTCATAGAGATAATGTGCAAAAAATACAACAACAACAAAAAACTTTCTGTTAAAAAAAACAAAAACAAGACTGTTAATTACGGTCTAGCAATTAACAATTTATTTACACTCACATGTTACTGCAGATCAGATTTATCAAGAACAACAAAGTTACATTAATGGTATGAATTACAGTGTATGAGATGATGCATAAATGTCCACTGTGTTATCCGACATGAAACTAAAATAACAAAATATAAAAATATAATATATATATAAAATATACATAAAATAAAATATACTGAGAACAGCTGCAGAATAGTTGCCCACTGTAGTGACCACTATGCATGAAAGGGTTAATATAATGCAGAGGTGAAACTATAGGATCAAATATGACAGTGAGATCATTAAGTAGCTGTGGTGATATTAGAGGTGAAGGTGGAGGCAGAGAACTAATATGGCATTGACCTCAGTTAGCTGCAGATGAACACCTCAAACACTAGATTGTACATCTCATTACTTTCACTGAAAATATATCATATCCAGGCCAGTATGAAGAGGAGACCTAGTGACAGCAAACCCAGCAACCCTTGTTTTACCTCGCAAACTGGAATATAGTTCTTGTTTCATGATACAATTTTGTGGCATTAATGGGAAAGCTGAAATGGAATAAATGAAAACATGGACTGAACTGCTGTTCATGAGCTGACAGTCATAACGGTTTACAGACTGAGATAAGCACGAAAAAGGAGGCGGCCGGGTGGGGTCATGAGTACAGCCACAAACCCTAACAAAATACAAAGAGATGTTAAAATAATCTGCATTTGCCGAAATGAAAGTAGTTCAACCCGACATCTAAACAGAAGCATATTCAAGTCAACCGAAATGCAGAAAACTTAGCCAGAACTGATGAAAACAGCCCTGTTTACGCACTACTCACCGCCTTTAACTTATTTAATTAACACCCGTCGTTGTTTTTTAACTAAATCTGACAACACGTCGCCCTCCAGTCAGTGGTTTTAGTTATTTTGGATGCCATGAATGCAGGTCACCTCAGATAAAGGGGCTAGCTCCCTTTCTCGTTCACGAGAAGAAAAAATAAGCTAGTAAGTTACTAATAATAAAAGAAAGGCTCGTAAACGTACGTTGTTGACAAAGATATCCTCTCCTTCATCGCTGTCTCCATCTGCCATGTCACAAAGACCGGTTTCTGGTTCCTCTGAAGCGGGGAAAGGAGGGGGATTCCGATCCGAGCTGGCCGCCATATTCCGTGTTGTGAGGGTAGACTTACGTAGGCGGAAGTGAAGGAGCGTGGGGGGGAAAAAAAAAAAAAAAAAAAAAGGAAGATGGCGACAGCGTCCCCTTCTGGTCAAAGACTGGGATAACTGCAGTAGAAACAGATTTAACCTGTAGTATTTAATCAGGGAAAAACAGTATCAATCATGTAGATCAGGGCTCTCAAACTCATTTTCTTTTAGGGGCCACATTCAGCCCGATGTGATCCCAAGCGGGCCGGACCAGTAAAATAACTGCATAATAACCTATAAATAACAACAACTCCAAATTTTTGTCTTTGATTTAGTGAAAACAAAACCCATTAAATTATGAAAATACTTACTTTTATAAACTATCCAAACAAATAAGATGTGAATAACCTGAAAAAAATGACATTTCTTGAGAAAAATAAGTGCAATTTTAACAATATTGTGCCTCAACTTATCATTTATACATGTGCATTATGGATCTGATCTACAAAGACACTGTTGTTTGTCCATCAGTCTGAATGACGACTTTGACTTCAGTTTTTGAGGGTCCTGCAGTGGCTTGCCAACCCTAATTTTTGCCCTGAAGTATCTGCCACAAAGGCACTAAACACTAACAGGCCGAAAACTGTTAAAACTGTGTTTAATTTTCTTCAGACATTTTAGGTTGTTCATATTTGTTCAGGTTATTCACATTTTATTGTTACAGGATAGTTTGTAAATGTAAGTATTTTCATACTTGAATGTTATTTTTTGCAGTAAAACAAAGAAAAAAATTTGAAGTTGTCATTATTTATAGACATAGTGTAATATTTTTTTCACATCAAACCAAGAAGAAAAAATGTAGTCATTTTTTTTTTTGGTAGGTTATTATGCTGTTATTATTTTACTGTAGATCATATTGGTCTGTATGTGGAACCTGAACTAAAATGAGTTCCACAGCCTTGACTGTAGAATTTTTTGCACTTTGCAAATTCATCCCACAGGCCGGATTGGAACCTTTGGTGGGCCGCATTTGGCCCCCGGGCCATATGTTTGAGACCCTGATCTAGACTTTACCACACTTTCCATTTGAGTTTCACCATTATAAGTAAAAGTATATTAATGTTTAGATTCAGTAGAAGCACATGATGAAACAAAGTTATTAAAATCATGTGTCCTTTACCTCTTACAATATTCGCAACAAGTCATCAAACACATTATTGATGCAACAGATGTTATTTAAAAGCAACAATAATTCAAATTTGTTTCAGATAAATATGATAGGTGAAGCAACGACTTAAAAGAAGTGCCACCCGAACTTTAAGCCACGTGGCTTGTTGATATCCTACTTCTGGAGTACAATAAAGACTGTAGCACTGTAAATAAGTAAAAGTGTATAGGTCTATGTTCGATGATGAATCATACATTAAAAAAAAAAACAACAACAATTAATATGTTATTTTTTCAGCTATGAAACTTGGCTCCTAGCAGAAAAGGACTAGTTTGAGTTTATTATCCATTTATTTTCTCTCTCAGATTGATCTCTGTCTAAACTTGTCCCCCTACCAGTGTTGTGTAGCTCATGCTGTTATGTTTTAATACATGCATTTCTGAATCTATCAAAGTTTGACAGTCTTTCATCAGAGTTCATGTAGACACTGACTACATCTATGAAATATTAAAGGGGTCATATTGTGCTAAACCCACTTTTATTTGGCACATTTATTTGTGAATTTGGGGACCCTAATAGTTAAAATAGTTTGAATTTGAACCCTCCAGGTGCTGCAAAGCTATCGATTTTCTATTTGGCAAAAATCCAGTGGATTTCTACAACCTGTTTTAATTCCTGCTTAATTTGTTACATCTATAACCAGTTACATCATGACGTTTGCACATATAAGGTCAAGACTTCCGATAAACATTTCTCTGAGTACACCATAATTGTTTGTCAGAAGCAGTGGTTGTAGTCCATACTGAAAATATGTCCAACCTTGAAGCCAGTTACCTAAAATGTTCAGTTGTTGGTTGAACGGGACAGAGCACCACAGTCAACAACCTGGAGGGGCTGATGCGTAAAGTGGCTCATGTGTATTTAAAGGGCCAGCGCTCCAAACCACCTTTCTGGTGTCATTACTCAGAAATAGGGTTGAAGATGGACCTGTGGAGTTGAATGAATGAAGAATTCAGACCCAAGCAGAGCATTTACAGTTTATGTCAGTGTTTTTCAACCTTGGGGTCAGGACCCCACGTGGGGTCGCCTGGAATTCAAATGGGGTCGCCTGAAATTTCTAGTAATTGATTAAAAAAAGGAAAAAAAAAAACCCCCAAACTTACTAATAACAAATATATGGTGATTTGAGAGAGACAATCCCAATACATAAAAGACATGACAAACTGTGAAGCTGAAACTGAAGCACTGTGGTTCTGTTTAGCTGTCAAATGTTCATTGTGATCGGTTTCAGATACTGCAGCTCTTTCATAATTCATAGTTTGAGTTCTTGTTTGTTTAGTATTAATTGTCAGCCTTGTAAATCCAAGCTGGACTGACTGTACATATCCTGACCAAGGAAAATAAAATTCTCCCTTTGTGCAGTAATCTACACCTGGCTTTTCAGCTTCCATGCATAATAATATACATTATATAGACTAAATGTCATCTAAAATTAACCTTTATTTTCAACATAGTATAGCAAACTATTACATGATCAAAAACAAATTAATTTTAGCCAAAAAAAAAAACTCTCCGTTTTGAATGTCTGGGGTCGACAGAAATTTGTGATGTTAAAATTGGGTCACGAGACAAAAAAAGTTGGGAACCACTGGTTTACGTAGACCACAGGGAAATGTTATAAAATGCATAATTCCATTTAAAAAAGCAAAATATCAATCCTTTAATAGAATTATACTGAATTATTAGCATTTAAACAGTTCAGGACTTAGCATATTTTACACCGAATTCTTTCATCAATTTTGTGAGAACAATGCATCTCAGAAACTAATTTTAACCATTAACTTGTAGCAGATGTGTTTGCCGCAGGCATGAAAACCTGATCATTCTGACTCAGATGTTCTATTTTTAATAATTTATTCAAAACTAAAATGTGTTCGATTGTGCATCATCCTCCCCGACATTTTATGGAAAAAAAAAATTCAAGCAACAACATAATATATTCAAGGAATGCAGGACAAAAAAAAAAAAAAAAAAAAAAAAATTAATGGGGCATTTTTCTGAAGTGAAAGCCACATGTTTCTAGGCTCAGTGCTATAAAACCAGGAGTTAATGTGTAATTATTCACTACATTTTCCTAATACAGACATTTTAAGTTTTTTGGTTTAATGACCACAGTCAGCAGTCTGCTAATTGAAGATAAAGAGACAGGATTGAGAATAAGAAATTCATCATATTTATCTCAGATGAATGCCATTGTTTCATGTAAAAGGATATATAATGTTTGATGACTGGCTGCAAATATGAAGATATAACACCTAATTTGTAATGAACATGTCATCAGCGTGAAGTTATACACAACAGATTTCTTTATAGAAACATATCAAGGATCCACAACCGTCTCTAAGACTAAAATGGCTGTTTTCAAACATTTACCTGCTGGAGGAGCTGGTTTCAGTGTTTCTTAAAAGTTCATTTCTGGTGATTAATATATATAAAAGTGATATAATGTATTGATGTAGGTGTGTTGATGGTTATATGGAAGGCTTACATAAACTTTTGCCTGTGTTTCATTACTGGTGTTTGAATCTTTTTTTTTTTTTTTTTTTTTTACCCCATTTACCAAACAGATTACAAATCCAACAAATGAAAAAAAAACCCATCTGATTACACTTCCCTCACCTTCACTCATGACTCATCTGAAGACACCTGGAAAAACATATCTTCTCTCTCCTCTCAATCCACAGCTGCACCCATTTCAGGTTGATGCAACTGTATTACATGCTTTATATATATACTGCATGAATTATTTTGTGTATTGTGCCATTTGTCCATATGTCATCCAATACTAATTGATGTTAGCGTGGTGGCTCAGTGAATATCAGCAATCGCCGACCAACTGGATATATTCACTCAATACATTTTTATATCAGTCAAAATAGTAAGAGGAAATATTTTATCAAACCCTCTGTTTTCTTTAAGACAGCACATGATTTTTGTAAAATAACACGTACTGTCAGTTTTTATGAGGATTCATTTTTAAAGTACATTGATCTTTGCTTAGCCATACAGTCACATGTCAGCTTTTCGAGTTGGAATTATTTATCTCAATTCCTTCTAGCAGCACAAATACAAGTGCATGTTTTGCTGCATTGTTAAGGTGACTTAAACAACCTTTATTGGTTGAATGCCATCATTTCTGTCAGCATCAATACTGGGCATGATAATAAGAACTGGACTGAAAATCTGATGGACCACACAGACTAATCCTTATCTTTATGATCCAGTGTATGAATAAACATATTCTGAGAAACACATTACAAAGCAGAAACAGATGTGTGTGGGGTGAATGTGCTCCAGCTGAAAAAAGGGTTTCACATCATATAAATCCCTGAAGGTATTATTTATCTTCACACACACATCCCAGCTTCATTAAACAGAAGTCAAAAGTCTTTAGGTCTGTGTCTGAAAAATTCAAAGAACTTGTATTCAATATTGTGAATAATCATTGAATCCAACCCTTGTCAAGAATCTTTTAAAACTTGTTTTAAAGCAAGGTTTGTTTATATGCACATTTTGCATTAATGTTGGTTTCATATAGTTTAAAGTGGCATTTGCACCACTTTTTAATCAAAAGCACAACTGAATTAATCTGAAAATAATACTTAATCTAGTGAAACTGCAAAAGAATGAGTACTATTTCACCATCTTGGCTTAGTTTTGTTAAGTATTAAATACATCTAATGTAGGATTACTTAAAATCAGACAGGGTGTTTTAGTGGATCTTTACCTTTTTAAGAAGGTTTCACGCTGAACTAGGAATGACAGCATCAGACTTAATAGAACACCTGAAAGTAATTTTGTTTAAAGTTTATTTAGAAATTTGTATCCTTATAAATGTAACTAATCCACAATGACACAAAAATATCTTATCACTGAACCTTAAATGAATAAAATATGTTGAATGTAAGAGAATACTGAAGGAAAAAATGAACACATTTAGTTTTTAATTAGACTGTTTGGATACAAAAACAGCCCAACATCTCACGTGATCATTTAGTAATGATCAAGACGTTGGAACCGAACAATTTTCTCAAAAATTTCCAAATTCCTTCTAGCAGTTTTATTTTTGTGACCATGTTATGTTTGCACACCATGACTTCCTATGGTTCAATAATTTAATGAAGGTTTAACCGACGGTCTTTCCTAGGACAAATTTCACTGCCTGTGTGTTTTAGTGATCGATAAATACCAAGTTTTGACGGATCTAAACTGTTTGTGTTTGATGAAAAGAAGACAAGCACAAACATTTACTTTGTTAGTATTCATAATAGTTTGTATACACAATGTATAGGAGCACCAATAAAAAAAACATATTTTTTTTCCAAAACATTTTTCCAACATTTTTTAAAAAGCCACAGATGTTTTTTTCTACAGAAAGCAAAGAAAGCTCTGTACATGAACAAGCAACAACAGAATTCCTCATCATGAACCGCAAAGTCGAACACTTGGCAGCTCATAATCATATCATCTCTGAAGCATAAAATAAACATAAAAACAAGACCAGCTGCCTGCCGCTTACCTAGGACACTACGTTACACAAACAGCTTTTGATATTTAAAACACAAGATATGTAAGAAATGTACTTTTCAAAAAACTGTGAAAAAGTGCAATACAGGTTCAACTGTTTACAACTCAATAGATTATTTCTCAAATGGAGTCCGGTCCTTTTTCTCCCCCCTTTTTGTTTCAATTATTTTTTTCCCAAAAAAAGTTGTTCCTCGTTTGTATCCATAGTTAAATCTCTTACAGTTATACTGACATTCATGACGATGTACATTTATGAGAAACATGATTTTCACAAAAGTAGAGCAAATTACTGTGATTGCAAATGACAAACTTCTTTGGGTAAGAGGGTATAATGAAAAACTAGTTTCTCAGATGAACATTTTTTTTCCTTTTTTCAACATCAGAACTGTGTATAGTTTTTTTTCTTCATACAAAAAAACCACCATGTTTAAAAAAAAACAAACAAAAAAAAAAAACTAAACAAACCTGGGAGTCCCATTCAAAAGGCCAACATTATAGGATTCATAGAAGAACCAGGATGTCGCAGTTGATGAAGCAGGAAAAACAGCAAACACACTCCGCTGTGGTTCAGCAGCACAGACACATGAAACCAAATATTGGTTTTTGGAAACAACACACACATTCGATCAAAGTATAAAAGATAACTGTCAAGTGACTGACTGGGTATCGTGTGCAGGGTTTTTTTTTTTTTTTTTTTTTTTTTTTTTTTAAGTCTTTTATGTGTTTTTGTTGCTGAGAGGTGGGGGTCAGTGCCCTGAGTCCTAGGTACCCCTGACCTGTGAGGATTTACTGCCAAAGTCCCACAGAAATGGTGGAGAAACTGGTGTGGCAAGTGACGGTGTGACTCTGAGCAGGAGCCGTCAGAGGGGCTGAGTTGTCTAAGACCATCCAACACACAAACATGTTGGTAAGGCTTTTAAAACAGAGCTCCCACAAAAAACAACAGACTGAAAAAAGAACAGTTTAATGTACAAAGAGGCTGACAGCGCCAGAGAATCCAGTCAAAACATACTGTAGAAACATCAGGCTTTTCTCCCCTGTTGAAATGAGTAAGATTCAGCACTCGTTTGTAATCCCACTTTCATCCCAAATAACAACGAAACCATGGGTAAAAGAATGAGGCAGCTTAAAAAAAAACATATGTACATGTTTATAAGGTTATGTGTGTAAAAAAATAATACAATAACATAGAAAATAATAAAAAGTCATGGCACAATATATGACACAAGGGGTAAAACAGAAAATGATGTATGAATAATGTAAGGTTGTAAAAGGGGGCTGATATCCAATGTTCACTTCACTGAAACGGCCCAATAGATATACAAAATGCACAAAGAAACACGAATCAAACAAACACTGTGTGTAGACTGCGCTGCATGAGCACCAACATCAAAACCAGCATTTTTTGGACTTTCTCCTTTTGACTCGACACTGAACAGACTCATTGAGTGAGCGGTCTTCTGTCACACGCCACAGAAAAAAACATTTTTGCTGAGGAAAAAAATTCACAATCTTTCAGTTTGAACGTGACCGATGTTCAAAAGTTCATTTGTCTCTGAGAATGGTTCTTCATAAAAAGATGAAACAAAGCCTCTCACTTGTTCTTCCCTCTCATGGCAATCTCCTTCCTGAGACTGAGCAAGGTAAGCCGAAAAAAGTTCCTAAGGTATCAGTCCAGAGGGTTTTTTCTCTGCGAAAGGGGGATGTGAGAGTTTCTTGGGCACAGGAAGTAATTTTGTGTCCACAAACTTCTGGCTCCCAAGGTTTGAGTTTGGGCTGTTTTATTTTGGAGCTTTTCTGGTTCTGTATGAATGTGTGGTTTTTCTACCTGTGTGGATGACAGAGACAGTGTGTGTCGGTAGGTGTGTGTGTGCATGCTCATGGCGCTGTGGTGATGGCGTTCAGGTCCTTCATCAGGCCCTCGAGGTGGGCCATCTCCTCGGTCAGCTCGTCGGGCTCGTAGCTCTGGGGGAGAGGAACAGGGTTACTGCGGGGGGCGGGGGAGGGGCAGGGAGGGAGGGAGGCAAGCACCTGGAGGGAGGACGAGAAAGAAGAGGAAAGAAAGAGGAGGAAAGGAGGAGAGGGTCAGTCAGGGATCTTCGACAGGAGAACGGGGAGTCGTATGGGTGGGGTGAGGAGAGGTCAAGGAAGGGGGGGGGGGGGGGGGGGGGGGGGGGGTGTTGATGGGTCAATGGGACTGAAGCGTCGGAAAAACAGAATGTGGAAGCAGACGGAAGCAAACGTCCAGAACAAAAGAGCCAACAGCCAACCAAAGGATTAGGACATGGAGTTAAAGATTCAATGGTAAAAAAAATCAAAAAGTCATTCCAGTTATGGGATTTTGTTATTCATTAAATTAAATATTAAATGAATTGACCAAACGGCAGCCAACAATGCCACAAAAAATGGTAAGATTGAAGTTGGACAGAACAAAAAGAGAGAAAGAACAACAGAAAATCTGGTTACAACCAGCTGAAAAGTAACTGTACAGTATAGTGACCAAACAGTGCTCAAAGAAAAACTTAACATGGATTTGGAAGAATGTGTGGTTTTCACGACATTTTAACATAACATTTAATTAAAGCATCGTATCATAGTATTGTTTGGAGCTGGGCCAGACTGTGAAAACAGCGCAGGGATCTTTACTCACGCTGTCTACATCCTCCAGCATTTTGCTGGTTTCTGGTACGTCAGGAGCGTTGGGGACATTGACAATCATTGGTGTTCGTGTCCGTCCTAGTGTCCCAATGGAGGCTGTTTTAACGACATGGGGGTGGGTCGGCGGTCCTGAGTTGAAAGAGGAAAAAACGGAAAAAAACAAAAAACAGTTTCACAGTTTGTCATTAGCATTTTATCACCATAGTCTTTCAAATTCATCTAAAATATCTTTATATGTATAATATTTAATAATGTTAAGATACCGCATTTCCTCAAGTAAAAACAATGAGTCAGTTACAGGAATGGTCTCTAAAAACAACTGAGGTCAAATTAACAAACAAACAATTAAAGGCCTTAAATACAGGCTGGGGTAAATTAATATGGATAAACTTCTGGTGCATGTCATGTAATGTGTTGACTGTTAAACACAATGTTCATTCCTATAAGTTTAATGTAATGCATTCAACAATTGTAATGTTGTTTTCACACTTTGTTGTTCCTAATCATCATCTGAAACGTCATTGTCCAGTTTCAGTCACTGCAGGTGTGTGAAACTAATTTGTAGAAACTTATAAGCGTCACTGTAAGACAATTTTTACACAACAAAAGCTCTGTTAAACACTGAATGGTTTTTGTCCACTGAAATGCTAGAAGGCTTTTATTTTGAAATGGTTAAGGTGTTGTTTGTTTAAAAGTGCCCTGCAGTGTGTACAGCGCTACAAAAGTCAGTGGATCCAAACAAGGTTTTACACTAAATCAGACCATTTCTACTTATTACATAAAGACCCAGGAGTATTTTTTGTGGTGACTTCCAAATGAACCTTTCTCTTCATTTAACCATTAAAAAGTGGTTTATCACCACTTATTACAATATCATCCTTTGTATTTTTGATGTGAAAAACAGATATTCTCCTATTTTTAATTTACTGACCATGTAGAGTTAATTCAAAATTTGCATTGAAACAGAGAAAAAGGAACTAACCATGGTATTTTCGGCAAAATATATAAGTAATTCTACTTAACAAAAGTGTCAACAACCAGTCATTTATCAAACTACACAGGTTTTATTGATGAACCAATGTTGCCAAAGGCAATGTCTCCATGCTCACTACAGAGACGATGGATGCCTCTGAAAAAGACATCCGATGGGGTTGCATTTTACCCGAATTATTTCATTGTATTGACAGGATTAGCAGTTCAAAGGTTATTAAACATTTTAGATCAGCAAAGGCTTGATTCTAATAAAAATCTCTTTCAAATAAAGGCCTGGTACCTTTTTCAGCTTAAGGAAATAAAAGTCTGGACACTATTTGAGGAAATACAGTAATATCAGGTAGACACATTCTTAACTAGAATTGTGTATCATAGGTTGTTTGGATGTGAGTGTGTTTGTGCTGACCAGTCTGAGCGAGCAGAGGAGTACTGGGAAGTGCAGGTGACTCATATGACGGATGGCTGGTGGCGGGGATGGCAGGTACAGCGAAGCTCTTGAGTGGGTGGGCGTGGGCGTGGGGGTGCGCAGAGCGGTGGGGGGGTAGGTTGCTGCTGTAGCTGGGCTCCTCCTCCGTGGTGGTGGAGCCGTGGTAACTGCCCTCAGGGTCCGCCAGGATCTCAGAGGGGCAAGAGGCCTGGGACGAGGTGGTGGCTGGAGGGAGGGGCTCGGAGCTGGGGGTATTCCTCACAGACTCTGCAGGAAAATGGGGTGGGGGGGTAGGACAGTGAGCAGGTGAGTTTACAGACCAGGTAGCATCTCAAGACAGATTTTCAACCAGCTGTTGAATTTCCAAAGATGTAGATGCAGTGAAAAACTGTTGGAGGACAGGAAACTGTGAACACTGAATGTTTTTAAAGCTGCATAAAGATGCAGTGGATTCACCTCTACTACACATACGAAACCTTACCTTTAGTAAGTACAAATATGGAAGTATAATTAGTAAAATGTACTTAATGTATGAAGATTAAAAGTGTTGACAAATGATGTCTATTAGTGTTCTACATAGAGCTGCAGCTATCAATAATTTTTGTAATCGCTGACTCTATCGATTGTTTTCTTCAGTTCAATTTGATTAACCAATTGTTTGAACAGGCAAAAAATAGTCAAAATGACAAACAACTTATCCTCAAAATCAGCTGAAACAACCATAAAAAGTACCAAAGTAAAAGGATATATAAAACTTAATTATATAGGAATAACAACAATAACAACACTATAAAAGTATAAAATATCTATAGATATAAACAACAAAACAAGTCAAATGACATCTACAAACAATATGTGCACTGCAGTCCAACACATTTGCGTCCAGCTCACTAACTTACAAACAACTTAAGATGGAACTAACACACAGCTGAAAAAAATAGACAAAGATTTGTAACGTTTGTATGAAAGCTTAAGGGTTTGAAGGAGTAAGTGATGGTTCCAGTGAAGAAAAGTGAGCATACAGACGTTTCCTGCCTTTTTGTCCTTGTCTCTTCTGAGCTATGCTCCATGTTGTTTGTGCTGATCATGGCATCATGAGCATCACAATAAGCGTCCATGTGAAACACAACGTTTAGCAGCAGCAAAATTAAGAAAATGAATCTTTGATTCAGGAAAACTATGACTGAGTAATTGTTTTAATCAACTCGAGTCAAATAATCATTTCAGTTCCAGTTCTACAATTACATCTGACATCTGTTGATTTTTCTGTTCTGTTCATGTGTATGTTGCATTTTGATGCTACACCTATAAGTCTGGGTTCATTTAAAGTACTTTATAAACTGTCATAAAATATGTGAGTGATCCACTTCATCTCATTGGTAAATATTGTACTTTTTACTTCATTACATTTTTCTGACAATTTTTCCTCCTCTTCCATCCAGTACAAAACATGCATCTCCAAATGTGTCATCTTTGAATGTCTGTGATAAACTGAAAGATGATGTGTTTTCTTCTTGGCTTGAGCTTCAACCTAACCTAACCATTTGCTGGAAAATGAATCATCACAAAGCTGAACCAGGCCTGTTTTTCAGAGCTCATGAAAGCCCAACTTTAGATGTAAATTGTTGTCACATCTGTGACACTACAGACATATGATAATCTTATAGAATATGATGCATTATGAGGGATTAAACTACTAACAGTTGGTTTAAATGAGCTCAACCTGAGTCATGTACAGCAATAAAATGAATCAAAAATAGCACAGTAAAATGCTGAGAGACCATTTTTCTTCAGCTTATCGGCTCACTTTACTGATAATCCTTACATACTTTGATGTGAGTATAGTTCTAAATGCAGAATCTTTACTTCTAGTGCAGTATTTTCACTTGCACTTCAGTAAAGGATCTGAATTATTCTTCTAAAACCAGTACCATCTACCCACAGAAAATTTAAAGAAGTGATAAACCAATGATAAAAGCAGTCATTAATACTTGTTGATGTTTCACTGATAACTTCACCATTACACTGACAGTAAACTAGAGCAGAAAAACACTGAAATACACACAATGATAAACTCTTAACCCATAGACCCACAGCTATTTTTTGTCACAACTTCCAAAAATTTTTTTAAGTCATTTATCACCATTTATTATAATATTTTCCTCTGCATTTTGTATGTTTCAGTGTAAATCATGTATTTTCCTAGATTTAATACACTGATCATGTAGATGTTCATAAAAGCTCAGAGTAAATTCAAAGGGTATTGGATCAAATTAGAAAAAAACGAAGAAAAAGTGACTTTTTCCATCAAAGATATCAATAACTGAATGTAAAAACAAGTGTCTCCATCTACTGTCATTTATCAAACATGGGTTTTCCTGGTCAATGTTGTAGAAGATGATAGTGTTTCTACATTCGCTACGGAGCCTCTGAACGTCCAAATAACAGATCATATCTGATGACCATAAAAAGATGACAGACTGCATGTTACACCAATTATTTACATTTATTGATAGGATTAGTGGATCAAAAGGAATTAAACATTTTAGATCAGTAGATGCCTTTGGCTGGTGGTGGACATTTGGGTCTTTATGGGTCAATATTGAGGTGATTTAAGGAGAATAAAATGTCTTTGTAAAGGCAAAGAGAGGAGGAAAAAGAGGTTAGTATCACACAGGAAAAATAAAATATACCCCAACATGATGATACACAAATGAATAGTGAATGACACATCAATGAATGGGTGAACAGACATAATGGCACTTCTGTGTCCAGCAGATGGCAGTGTCTCACCTGTAGAGTCCACCCTGTCTAGATGGGAGATTGGGGTGGCACAGGCATGTGGGTGTGAGTGCCCACTGCCCTGGTGGTAGAGGTAGCTGCGTGTCGGAGATGCCAGGCTGCCCATGTGATAATGATGGTGATGGTTATCGAGGGAATGGATGGGATGAGCACTAATCACAGCTGCGAATGGAAATGGATATGGATACACACACAAACAGAGATGGTGTTTAACCAACTGAAATAATGATGATGGATGTAAAGGTACTGCTGGTCAGATACACACACATGCATGGCACTGTAAACACTCAAATAACCTCGCCTTCGCACATAAATACAAACAATAATAAAAGTGAACATTTTATGAGAAGGCCTGAAATGGACTCATATTCTTTGTGCTGCAGTTTTTTTCCCCTAATTATCTTTAAGACTTTCCAGAATACACACACCACTCATAAACACACACTTACGCTGAGGCGGCTGCGCATCAAAAGGCATCATCATTTTAGGCCTCATCCCTCGTCGGCCTGCTAGTGTAGACATGCTGTCCTCTGATTCGTGGCCTAAAAGGTATGGTGGAGACCGGCCAATCAGAAAGAGCTGGTAGTTTTTATTCTTTTGTGTGAATGATCCACAGGAGAAGGAAGGCTACACTCACACTACATACTGTCTGACATATTGCAGTTCTACTTCTTATGTAAATATGTATATAGCCTATAGAGTTTTATTACTACTGATATTTTTGTATTGTTCATTTGATCATTTTTTGCATTATCTTTATGCTGCCCATTTTCTTGCAATTTATCCTGTTGCTGCCTTGACCAGAGAATTTCCCTATTGTGGGATCAATAAAGTTTCTAATCTTATCTAAACCAGCATTTCAGGATCCCTAAAACAGAAGCTTATGGAAACACTGCCCTGTTATGGTTTGTAAAAATGAGGACAGAGACATTTGGAAGTGGCGACGGAGACACTCAGATCAGCTGAACAGGTTTCATCACTTGGTCTCACTGTTTTTCACAAAGTCAACACTTCAGCCTTGAGTAGCAGCTGTTAATTCACCATGGATACATAATTTCTGATGTTGCTGTCCTTGTCGTTTCTCTTAGGAGCTTTTCTGCAAATAGTTCTGCATTTTCTCTTGACACTACTGACAGCAGATGAGCTGTTTACAAGGAATTTGACAAAATTCCCAAGTTATTATCTCCCTGGGCCAGAATGGAGATTATTTTGAAGGTTTTAATTTAATATAGCATGCTAAAATATTAATATTAGTGTGGTGGTAGGCTCAGCTTTTTAGTAAATAAGTCTGATTAAAAGCAATAACTTATTCCAAGAGGCATTTTCATTTTCAGGCTTCATCAGCTTCTAATGATTTGGATTTACTTGTAAGGCTGGAGCAGCGATGGTAGGCGATTGAACTGTAACATGACAAGTAATGGGCATTGTGTATGAGAAGCATGAAATGGAAATCAAATAGAAAACAAAAGCAGACAGCAATTCTCCAATCATGACGATGGAGTTAAAATCAAGCAAAAAAACCCAACTATTTTCTTTGTCATCTTTCAAAGTGTACTTTCCACTTTGCCAGGCTCACACTCAGAGTTCACCCTGTGTTAGTATGCATGTAAGCTCCGGCAGAAGGGACAGTTTCACTTTGATCTCATTCCCATAATGTCATTCTGATTCTTCCCTGTGGGGTGGACTGACCGCGGTAGGAGTTGCGTCTCTGCTGCAGGTGTGGGTTGCTGTCAAGGGCACTGTCAGCCGGTGTGATGTCCTGGGATGTGCGGGGGATGGGCGTTTCGGTCATGACAGGGTTCGGTTCTGGAGACTTGTCCATAGGTTTGAGCTCCAGCCTCTCGTGGTGGATCCACAGGTCGGGGGGCTTCAGGTCTTTGGAGTTTCCTTTGTATTTGTGGGAGCCGTTGGAAGATTTCGAGGCCGCCCGCTTTCTGCAAGAGACACAGAACAGGAATGACAATGGAACCGACTTCTTTTATTTTAAGAAGGAAGGTGGGAGATGACAAGAGAAAAAAGCAAGAGGAAAAGCAGCACTACAGATCAGAGACAACAGTGATAAAAGAACTCTTGTTTCTGAAAGTTAAGGAAGCACATGCATTTTGGGAGATGGAGTACTAAGACCATATTAAGGCTGTTTCTTCACAGCAACAGTTTCTTTTTTACATAAGTAATGTTGAGAATAAAGTCAAAATGTCAAGAGTGAAGTTGAAATATGACTGGGAATAAAGCAAAAAAGATGAAACGAGTTGAAATACGATTGACAGTAGGTCGAAAGGTCCAGAATATACTTGAAATGTGATTTAAGTTGAGACACAATTGAGAATAAGGTGAAAATGTCAAGAATAAAGTTGAAATTGTGATGGAGAAAATAGTTGAAATGCTAAGAATGAAGTCAAAATGTTGGGAATAAAGGTGCAATACCGAAGAATAAAGGAAAATTAACTTGCAAATGAAGATGACGTTAAAATCTTGAGAATAAAGTGGAAATTTTGTGAATGAATGTGAAATGTTGAAAATAAAGCTGAACAAGTGAAAAAGTAAGTGGAGCTTACTAATACCCCTGCACAACACTTTCCCCCTCCTGCTCACTGACATCCAGCCTACCCAAGGATTCATTTTAAGTCTTAACTTTCAATCTTTGAAAAAAAAAAAAAAAAAGCAAAAATTGAGAGAAAGGCACATGTAAAGATCATGTGTGTAAAAGTTGAAAAGAATTGGGTGAATAATGTCAGAGAAATGGGTTGAACAAATTGTCGATGTAAAAATTTTAAAAAATTTATTTAAAAAAAATCCCAAATTGAAATTCAGCCATCAAACTGGGCAATGCACCTCTCCTAGTGGTAAAGAACATGTATGTGTGTGTGTGAAATTGGAAAAGAATCGGGTGAATAGTGTCCGGGATGGGCAAAATTATTGGACAGGCGGATGGACAGAAGAACAGATGGAATTCCTGGTATGTCTATATAAATATGACTGTTAATGAAGGGAAAATGCCAAGAGTAAGGTTGGGAGTAAAGTTGAAACATGAATGAGAACAAATAAGAAGAAGAATAAAATTTAAATACAATTGAGAATAACATCAAAGAGTTGTGAATCAAGTTAGAATATTCTTTTAAATGTTTTCTAATGCTTGGAACTCATTCTGTTTCTTCCATAATATGGCTGATGTCATTTTTGCACAGAGACTAAACCACTGAAATTGTGTGTCTGAGCCTCGTACTTCTTCTGATGGGATGACGTTCGCCTCGTGCACAGAAAGGCTCCGACTACGACCACGATGATGGTGAAGGCTCCAACTGAGATGATGACAATGACCAAGAGGTGATTCTCGTTACTTGGAACCCCTGCATTACCAAGAAAAAAAGAGTTCATCGACTGTGACTTAACCATCAGAGACAATAAAAAAGTTATTTTTGTACAGTGAGTATCTTACTGATGCCATGACAAGTGAAGTTTGTCTGACAAATGTCTTACCCATTGTGCTGCCTGGTGTGTTTGGGTTGTTTACAGGACCCGTCTTCACTGGAGGATTTAAGGCTGTTATTGAACACAGAGTCTGAATTAAAACGGAACATCTCTTAAAATGATTTCATAGCTTCTTCTACATTTATGCCTCTATCAAATTAGTACTTAATTAGCTACAGCAAAATCTGACAAAAACCTCCACAGGCAAGAACTCATTTTGCAAGTCATGCAGCCCGGAAGATAGAAATCTACAGAAAAAGAGAGAGATCCACTGATGGGGTGCAGAGTGAGCAGTGAGAGGTAAAGTGTGGAGGGGAGTTTACCTTGGTCATTAGCCATTTTGTCAGAGGACTCAGCTTAACAGGCCAAAGGAGAGCACGTAGGGAGAGACAATAAAAGCAAAAAACTGGTTAGCTGAAAAGAGCAGCGAGGGAGACAGAAACAGAGCTGGGGGGTGTTTGTGAGAATGAGGGAAAGGGGCAAAACTAGAAGAATGACAGTGAGAAAACCAAGAAATTACAAGAAACAGCCTGAGTGTAGAACACAAACAGCCACACTGACATTAAGAGCAAAGCATCATTCACGTATCATTTCCATTAAACAAAGTAACCCTTAACGTTTCATACAAAGCCCAAACAGATATTTCCAGCTTCACCAAAATGCAGACAGTGTTTTCATGATCACAGTCATCCCCTATCAATTAACAAAGGCTTGGGAAACATTGTGGTCTCAGCTCTCTGGAAACTTTCTCACAGCCTGATCAGGAGGATGTGTCTGATGTGTTAAATGGAAAACATGTTTAAGTCAGGTCTGGCGCATTCGATTTCCTCAGTGTTAAGAAGGAAACCATCCTTGTAGACCGACCAGACTGTTAGACATCATAAATCTAGGATTTGTGACTGGATCAAAGTGTGATGGAACATTTTAATCATTCTGCCACTTTGCCAGATTATTACTCGTGCATATTCAGCAGCTTCGTTGTGCTTCAGAAAATGAAATCTCACAGGTGCATTAATTGACTTTTGGCAAGAAGAGTAAGTTGACAACAAACACACATCTCTGATATATTATACCATGTAAAGTTCCAATTACTGATGTTTTAGCAAGTAGCCATCTACTGCCAGTCCCTTCTAATTTCACTTGTAATCACTAATTTTGTTCCTGGTCTCCTAACATACAAACAACATGATCTCCTACTCATGATCCTACTCCAAATTTATTCAGTTTTTACTCTTAACTCGCGGGAAAAATTTGCCTTGTGAACTTTATACGACTGACTTTCTTCACCAGTTTGTCACTCGCTCAAAAAATAGAAAAATAGATCTGAGAATCTTTTGTTTTTAACCTGGCAATAGGGAGCATGTACCAAATCCTTGGTCAAGCTTACATTTTGGAGTGCGGAAATGTACAGCCTCAGACATGGGGCCCATGCCCTTGGAGTTTCGAGCCTGGATCTTGAAGTAGTAGGTGGTGTCCAGCGTCAGCTCCTGGATCTGGTGGGTCAGACGGTTTCCCACCACTGGTTCAATGACCCAATCGTGAACCTCTGCATTCACATCAGTGCTGTAGTAAATTATATAACCTGCAGGGGAAGCAAAAAAAAAAAGACAATATATTATGTATCTGTAACAAATACATGCAGTTCAATTCATTAGAACTGCTTCAACTGACAACGGTGAAGACTAATCAGCTGGAGATGATGGTGTTTCTGATCAGTTCTTCATTCAGTCTAAAAACGAATAGGAAACTATGGTTAAAAATGAAAGTGTTTTCATTTTAACTGAGGCAAATCACTGCTTAAATGAGAATTCATTAGTGTTAAGTTGTTCCAAAGGGGTTTAAATCTAAATCAGTCATAAATACCAGAGTGCTTTGCTTCAAAGAAAAACATAGCAGAGTGGAAGCTATCGATTATTTCTGTAATCAATTAAACTATCAATTCTTTTCTTCGATTTGATTATAGGATTATTCAATAGTTTAAATGTGAAAAAATAGTAAAAATGTGAAAAAAGAAAATGACAACATGTCCCTAAAAGTATAAAAGTAAAAGGATATATAAAAAGTATCTATATAGAAATAACAACAACAGTACAAAATTATATGTAAAAATATGTATAGAAATAAAGAACAAACAAGTAAAATGACATCGACAAACAATACGTGCACTGCCATCTTATCACATTTGATTCCAACTTCCTAATAACTAAAGATGGAACTAACATACAACTGAAAAAATAGACAAATATTTATAATGTTTATGTGAAAGCTTAAAAGTTTAAAGGAGTAAGTGATGGTTCCAATGAAGAAAAGTGAGCGTATAGACATTCTCTGCATTTTTGTTGTCTCTTCTGAGCTACACTCCTGTTGCTTGTGTTCAGTGGAACCAATGTTTAGGGGCAGCGAAATTAAGGAAACAAAGCTTTGATTCAGGAAAACTGTAACCGAGTAATTAATTTTAATTGATTCAATTCGATTAATCATTTCAGCTCTAAAACATAGCTCTGTTGTGACTGTCAGAGAGTGCAAAACCCACCTGTGATCTTGCCGTTGGCCTCAGACG
Organism: Sphaeramia orbicularis; assembly: GCF_902148855.1. Classification (NCBI taxonomy): domain Eukaryota; kingdom Metazoa; phylum Chordata; class Actinopteri; order Kurtiformes; family Apogonidae; genus Sphaeramia; species Sphaeramia orbicularis. Next base: position 4,290,316 of record NC_043959.1, read on the forward strand.
GAGGCTGCCAGTTGACGATGATGGTACGAGGTTTGTTCTCTTTGCTCACCACAGTCACATCTTTAGGAGAGGAGCTGGGAACTGAAGAGAATAACAGAATATTTGTTGTGTTTTTGATGGTGTCAGACAAAAGGTTCCTGTCAAAAGTGACGATTAATAATTCATCAGTTGATTGTACGTATTTATGACCTTGGTGGGTCTCATCCACCTTTGCGATCCTGGAGCAAACCCCAGGCTGGGCTCAACTGAAAAGTGCCTACGCTTCCTGTTTATTTTGTTTTTTAAAATCAGGTTTATTGTACTTCCAGCTCAGCAATTACACCTTGAAATAAAGTATAAGCACTGACACTTTCTCAGCTGCAAATTTTAATATCTATTATGTTTCACAGCACTGCAGGACTCCCACTCAGGGGATGATGTAATCACAAAACAGAACTGCTGAAGGATGTAAAAGGATTATATATTGCTCTGATGACGGTACTTCTGATGACGGTACTAATAGTAATTTTATTACAGACAAAGTAAATTTGCATGATTTGGTCCTAGTTGACACAGATGAGACAGAGATTGTGTACTGTAAACCCCCCCAGAGTTTATGGCAAGATTAAGGTAGCAAGCTGTGCCCATGCAGACTGAGCTGAGGATTCAACAAAGGGATAATAGACAGAAATAGCACAGGGTTTGCAAACTGAAACTCGAAACTAATGCGTCAATAAATAGTGAATGTGACCTTTATTCACCTCAGATGGACAAGGTAACATGCCTTATTGAGTCCTAATTCCTTTCGTTTGATAAGTGTATTCCGTCTCATTTTTGTACAAAGCCCCGTTTTTTCCTGCACAGGACAGAACTTCTTCATTTATTTATTCATTTTAATTTAATTTCATCTCATTTTATTCACTTTGTTTTTTATTTCATTTGTTGTTGCCCTTGTTTTGTACGGTGCATTATCCAAGTTTTTCTTATCATTTACCTCGATCGATCCTGATCTGTGATAACGTCTCACTGATTGATGTGTGCACTGCTGTATTATTTACTGATTTTCCTGTTTCACTATTATTAGTGTTTCTTTTGTGATTGTGATGACACCTTCCTGGGGAGCTAAAAGCTGGTCAACCAGCTAAACTGGCATGCTTACAGAAATGTTAACCTACAGCTGTACTCTACTCTTGACTATTAGTTTTTATGTGATGAAACACAGTACATTATTGATATTGTTATTTTCTTAAGGCTTTTGTCTCCTGCAGTTTGGGCTGCACAAAATGAAATCTTACTCTCAGCCAGGGGCTTGGTCCACTGCAGCCGTGCTGATTTTATGGCCTCATGATTATTACATTCTGTGACTTTGTCTGGTTGTACATGGAGTGTGTGTGTGTTTGTGTGCTTGTGCTCCTACTGGTTTCAAAGGTGGTGCCCTGTGCGGTCATGCTCCATGTGCTGGTGCGGCGGCCTTTGGTCACCATGACAGAGAACTCATACAGCGTGTTGGGCTTCAGTCCGGTCACCATGTGGCTCAGGCTGGTGGTGTTGGCCATCTGGAAAACACAAACACAGGGTTTGATTAGACCCTCACAAGGTGACATTATACACACATTCATATCCACACATAACCATAGAAACACTAGGCCACATACAGGCTTCTATGAACGCAGATTACAGTTACAAAGGCTTTAGGTTGAGCGATAGTGGATCTTTAAATGCTGATGTCATGTTACATTTTTATAGGACTTGTGGTCTTTTATTTCATTTCTGGATTATTTCTGTTTTTAAGATGCCTTTTAACATTAGACCAGGGACCATAGATAAAAACTAATCCTGCTGGTTAACTCTGGCTCATTTACCAGTTTTTATGTTTCTGTTGATTAAAGCTGAAGGAGTCGAAATAAGGTATAAATGCCACAGTTACATAATGTGCACTGTCCTTGTGGTTCTTCTCCTCTTGGTCCAAATAAAGACTATATCTAAATCTAAATAACTGGATGGACCCGTTTCAAGCTTCAGATACAACACCTGAACTGACAATTACAGCTGTCAGCCAGGTATTCAACCCCAAACCTGTGAAAACACCCGTGATAAGACAAAAATGTGCATAACAAAGTAGATTTTTTACAGGCAAGGAGTTGATGCAGAAGTGTCATGTCCTTGAATTACACTGAAAGGTCAGTAGGGAGTTGTTGCTCAGTGATGCTAAAAAACTATTTAACACTGGAGCTACAATGAGCCGTGTCCCTATGAAGTAAACCAATAAATGAATAAAGCACATAGCTGATCAATCAGCCAATATCATCCTTAACATTCCAAAACATTTGTGTGCAACTTCACACACACATGCCTGAATGACCGCATTAAGCTCCTCACACTGACAGTACGATGTATGACATCTGAAAAAATCGATGTCTTTGCTGCTTATATTGTATTTTTGACTCACTTCATGAATCAAAATTGAAAACTGTTAAACAGAATTGCCCATTGTGGGATAAAAAAGTTATCTATCCATCTTGAAGAAATTAAAACGTTTCACTTCATCAGAAACTGAATAAGAGCTGGAATGAATGTCTCAGTTGAAGTAAAAGGATACCTTAATAAATACAGAACATCAAAATAGATGTGATGAGTGAAAAAGTAAGCAGAGCTTACCAATACCCCCACCCTGTTGCACAACGCTTTCACTTCCTTCTCACTGATACCCTGCCTACCCAGGGATTAATGTTGAGTCTTCAATTTCAATCTTTTGAAAAACTTTTCAAAAATTTGTAAAAAAAAAAAAAAGAAAAAAAAAGAAAAAAAAAAAGAAAAAAATGAAGAAAAATTGAGGGAAAGGCACATGTAAAAACAGTGTGAGAAATTTGACATGAATCAGATGAATAGTGTCTGAGAAATCAATAGGACAGATTTTCTAAGTTGTAATGTTAAAAAATTGATAAAAAAAAAAAAAAAAAAATCAAAAAATTGAAACTGAGCCATCAAACTATGCACTGCACCTCTCCTTGTGGTAAAGAACATGTGTCAAATTTGAAAAGAATTGGGTGTATGGTGTCGGCGAAATTGGTTTAGACAAAAATCACGGACAGACAGAATTCCTGGCATATCTATACATTTAATATCTATATCTTATTTATTATTATATTATATACTATTACACGCCCTGTGGGGTGGGTGGGGGTATAATAATTAATCAATAAATGTGCGACTGAACAATAAATTAACATATATTTGATTCTTTTGAGCTACCTGCTCATACAGGTAGTTTGTAAAATGTCTTATCTTTGCTTATCTCTGCTTCAGGTATAATTTTTCATCTGCCAGAACACATTTCACTTTTAAAACACTCAAAACCACAATGAACATGTGAGTAGCACAAACACCAGTCTGAATGTTCAGTAGAGTTTAGAAACCTTAAACACAATGCCCAGAACCTTTAACATTGTTATATATCCTGTCGTGTGTTTTATTTTGCAATACACAGTGTCCATATTCTTTCTACAGTGTAAGAAACCTCCTGATAAGTCATGGCTGGAGCTGACAGGAGCCAAAAACACACAGCTTTAACTGTCTGAGGTCACAGCAGCAGTGAGTCGGGTTAGCTGCTCTCTAACCGTCCTATCTATAATGTTGCGTGATACGACAAAAGTGCACTTCTCCTACTGGGGCTGTCAAACAGAGGGCAGTGGGATAGGAAAAGAAAAACACTCAGTTCTTAGGAAACATGCAGCCAGTTTAGAGAGCAGTCATCTCTTCAATAATGTACAACCTTGTCTGGCTAAACTCGCTCTTAAAGAGAAAAAAGGATATAAAAGAGAGCAGCTCTAAGGTGAACGTTTCACTGCTGCTTAAACTGATCTGTAACACAGCTTTGATATGTTTAACATGTTTTCTGAGCAAAATATCCACATTAAAATAATAAAAAAGACCTCTCTAATAGACTTGTTAATATATTGGATTGAGTTAATGGGACAGAAACATAATGAGCCCATGGAGCTCTTTAATTACTGTCACAGTGTGAGAAGCAAACTAATTTGAACATCTACTCACAGCAGCTGATCTGTACACCATGTAGCTGCGGTGCTGTTTTAGTTAAATATTTTAGCAATAAACACAAGCCTGTATCTGAGTTCTTCTCACTAACAGATTCACTGCAGGAAGTGAATCAAATCAATATCAAATATCATAAAATAAATCAATCTTCTAACATGGAAAGCTATAAGTTAGATACTTTGTTAACAGGACACTGTAACATGTCACCGTGATTTTATGACTAGGTTTCAGTATTTTACTGCTTGGAGCTAGAATTACTACAACTGTAAAGCAGTTTGACTGACATAGAGAAAACAAAACTGTTTTGCTGAAGTAAAAATTCCCAGCTTCAAGAATCATTTCTTTTTCATCTCTTCACATATTAAGAAGAGACTAATGGAAGTCATTGTTTGTCTTAAACCACAGCACAACAGCCATGTATTCAAACTGACAAACTACAGTAAAAGAGAGATGCTTTATTTCCCTAAACACCGATAAAATATTCCCTGTTTTCTTTGTGTATTTTCCAATGTACTTGTTTTTTATCTGGTGCATTATTTTTATGATATCAGTGGGTTCTATGAAAGGTGGTATTTTTAACCTTGGATTTTTTTGTTTTTGTAGATTTCCAAGTTCTGTTTGCTGATTTTAAGTCATCTTTCCCCCTTTTATTGCTTCTTTTCTTCTTTTTGAAGCTGTGTTTTTGCACTGCAGAATCGCATGCAGCCATGTGCATAGACACACACACTTTTGTAATCCGGCTTTTGGAGGCAAAATATGATTATAACTCGACTGCAGGTTTGGCTCTGCAGCTTTTCTGGCTCTGTTAAACACATTACACTGATGTACACGACATAATACATCGATATCTGCATCACTAATCGCAGAGACTACAAGTTAAATACCAGTGTTGAACTTAATCCTTACACCGCCTTAGCTGCAGACCTCAAAAAGATTTAACAAAGTTCACTTTAATGAATCCTTGACAGTTTAATTAAACCACTAAATCCAGTCAGAGATAGAAAAAGCTCACATCTTGAGTTGTACACTCAACTATGAGGAGAAAAGCAAAGGAAAACTGTATTACTGACTTGATTACTATACTTCTTTTTTTATGCTCTGTAATATGAATGAAATCTGATCATTCTGTTTTCTAAAAACTAAACTTATGCTGTTTCCACTGGGGACTTGCTGTGGGAAATTTTTATTATAAAACTGTCATGTGACAATAGTTCTCATTTTCAGAACATCGATAAATCTCAGTGGAGAGCACAGGGCTGAACAGAGCTCACTGCAACGTAAATACACAAAGACGGTCATGTACTGAAGGTACATCACCAAACTGTGATAAGGCTGAAGTGATTTCAGCAGCACTTAACTGAATTACACCAAGCTGTAAACAAGTTAGGTGATCTTAAAAGTGCTGAGCTTAACAGAAAAAGAGTTTCAGCAATAACTTTAAAAATGAAACTGAAGCTTATTTTCTCAGATAAATTGTCTTCAACTGAATTAACAGAAAAGACTTCAGTACATGATGAAAAAGACCCTTTAAACCAAATTACACAAATCTACTTCATAAACTGAACAGATTCCCATAAATGAGGCCTCGTCTTACCTTCACTTTGGTGTTGGCGGGGATGTTGGTCTTCCAGCGCACCGTGTAGTAACGGTTGTCTGTGATCTTCTGGTTCTTGGGCAGCGAATTGTCTGCCCAGGTCACCTTGATGGTGTCGTGACTCAGCACAGAAGCCTGAACGCCCACAGGTGGCATCATGGGGGAGGGATCTGGTACTGGGGTGTATGGAGCATGGAAGAGTTCGTACAGGTCAACATCAGGGTCTATGGGGTCTGCACATTAAGGCAGAAAACCCGCATGCATGAACACAAAATTAAAATGACCAAAATTAAGCGTGACGTGGAGAATCAGACAGCGGAGTTGGAATAAGATGCAGGGAAGGACAAACAGGAAGAAATCATGTTAATGAGTTAAAATGAAGGACGACAACAACAGACGAGGAAAGTAACAAACGTGCAAACAGGAGTGGGAGTGGGAAGGGTGAAGAGAAAAAAAGAGAGATTCTATTAGAAAACGTAGACACTGACCTCTACCAGAAGAAGCTACTGACTGATCGCTGAATAGAAATTGAATAAAAAGTGTGCGGTTTTCTATCAACAACTACTGAGAGAGAAACATTGTCTATTCATAAGAAAAGAGAAACAGTTAATGGAAAACTAGAGTGAAAGCACATTTCTACAATGCTAAACTCACAAAGCATCAACCCACTTCAGAGATGTTTACATTATGGAATTTTTCAAAAACATTTGAATGCAAAGTGGATAAACAGAAGGACATAAATACATGCCGCTGTTTCTCTCTTGAACATTGATGAGGGGAATTATGTCCTTGAAAACTGTAGGAAGCTTTAAGTAATGCAGCCTCCAGGCAGAGACGAGAGGAGAGGAGGGTCACGGACAAGTGGAGGCTGTTGGATATTTATGTGTCAACTGCCAAGTGCTGCTTATGTTCTGTGGCAGTGCTCAGCTTAGCCATTTTCCAGTGTTTCCAAAGTCACTGTAAAGTTACTGAAATGCATCGTTCCTAGTGTGAGGGGACGCATAATCTGGTTTCATGCAAGTGATTTATAACCACTGTTTTCTCTATTATTTTCCACCTTGTAAAGGATAATGAAAAGCGAGCTGCTCCTTCTTGCAAAACAAACCTACACAGGGTGATTTACTATGCAATAACGACATGTCATCAATATGGTCTATCTATTTTCTTTAGTTGAAACTAACTATAGCATAGCAATGACCAGTGAGAGTCCAGTATTCATCAAATCCAAGCCACAAATGTCAATAACAACTTCCTGAAGAGCAGAGGCCTATTTTCCATTGTACAATTAGGCAGTAAAATCTATAAACATTTGCTTTAGCTAAAAATCCATGATTTAAGGTAAAATAAGGCACTGACAGGACAATCCTCTAAACTGAGCCATAAAACTGTATTTCTGACTGAATGGAAGAAATATTAACCACATAACAACAATGTAGAGAGGGATGGTAGAATAGAGGTATTAAAACGATAGCTGTCACAGTAGAAATGGTACACAGTCTCTGACAACTTCCTAGCTTGTGTTTTTCTCTGAATGATGCCAAATACACTTTAAATAAACATAATTTAACTTGGGAATTTGGTGACATCCGTTACATTTCTAAGGTCACACCAAACAGTAATAACCACCTTTAAAACACAATATTCAGTTTTTTACCCTAATTCTGAAAAAGACAGTCTCATATTAAGGTGTTTACAATGACTAATGTAAATTAATCTTCTGCTAATATTCCTATTTACATGCAACCATGCATATTTTAATGTAAAATGTCCCCATAATGTACATCCTACAGCTCTGCCCTTTAAATATTCATTCCCATTTCATTAATTAAGTCACAATCTTGAAAAGGTCAGCAGTTTCACATTCACACCTCTCCAAACACCTGTTGATGTTCAAGTCACTCAGATGTTTAGAATGAGATGTGCTTGTCCTTCTGACCAAAAAGGTGGGCTTTTGTTTTGGCTGTGTATCCAAATGTACTCCAGCCTGAACTAATCCCAAATGGAGACACACATTCTGTCTGAACAATGCTCTTAAAACCCCCCCCAAAAAACCCCATGTGAAATAGGGCCAGATGTTTACATTACTTGAGTCTGATTCAGAATAATAGTGGGATATGACTGTGTCTATAATGTCCGTGTCTCCTCAAATACACCTGTACAACATATCACTGAAGCAAAATAAGTGCAGGAGATCAGCAAAAACTACATTTTCAGTGGTTTGGGTTCTTTAAGGGCCCCATTAAAATGTGCATTTCAGCACTTTATGCAGAAACAGCCTTATGTGTGTGTATGGGAAGGAAAGAGGGGCCCAAACAAACAGCAGACCGAAGACTAAATGCTTCAAGATGGCTTCCTGGCCAATGGTTTCTCTTTCTGGTTCTGTCCTCAATTTAGTTAGGATGGAGGGAAAAAAGCTTTGGTCAGTCACCCACGATGACACTCCTCCTCGACCACTTGTTGGTCCTCTCCTCTTCGCCTCGCTCCATTTGACACCTCTTTGTACAGCGCTGCCCTCATTATATTTCCTAGACTGAGTCAGTGTGTATAAATTTATATGTGTGTGTGTGTGTGAGTGTGCAGTGAAGATCCAAGCATTCATGTGGTTGTGGAGAGGCAATGAGGTTTTCTAGTGACATATAAGCAGCATTTCTTTACCCAGCCTGGAAGAATGTAGTCTCCACTATTTGAGCGTGCTGCAGCAGAAAGGCTGACTTACCTTTCAAACTTGTATTTTTTATAGATGGGCTGAAATCCCTCATTTCCTGGTTTTCAGTTAAGATGTCAAACTATTATAACACATTCAACCTAGCACTTTCTCAACCCAAGTTCACCAAGTTTCTCCGCAGTTTTTTTCAAAAAAGTAATATGTAGGTCAGCTCATCTTTTTAATCCCGACTTGAACAAACTGGCAGGAAGGGAACGCACCCCCGAGGATTCAGCAGTAGACGATGGTGGTGGGCTTTGGTTCTGCTTTGAGAGGAAGCGTTTGGATCTGACGAAGGGTTGCCAAAGCCACCACAGGGGGTCTGCGAGTGTGTGCGGCTGCGTTCGTGTGTGAGTATGTGAGAAAGAGCGAGCTTCACAGGAAGAAGTGTACAGTATAACATGCGCGGGTGTGTGCACACGCCAAGACTGCCACCCCCCCTCGAAGCGTGTTGACGTGATTCATGTCATCCTACACCCCACCCCTCTCAAGTCAGACTGCGCAATAAGAGTTGCAACGGAGACAAACTGGAGTGATCAAGGCTGAGCGGGGAGGTGGGGGGGCTGGATGGAAGGGGGGGGGGGGGGGGGGGGGGGCACACATTCTGGGCCTCACCAGGGAGCAGGGGCTGGCTGTCTGACACTGTCACAAACTGCACAAACTCTGCTCACACGCTGGCTTTCACACTTTAAGATTACTTGTCAAGCACACTGTATGGGCACTTAAGTTCGACTTCTAATTGTTAACAGCGCAGTGATCTGAGGATTAAAGAGTTATGGATCAACTGGCTGCCTGCCAGTATGGATAGTTCAATAGCTGAGGCAACAAAGAAATAGGACAAAGATAACTGCATCATATGCTACAGATCAAAATATTCTCCTGTAATATTTTTGGCTAACTGGAGGCAAAAAAGGCCGGGTTTTAACGTTTGATTAAAAAGAAACTTATGTGTACTGGAGGCCATGAAGATGAGAGTTAATGAGAGCAGAGAGACATCCTGATGACCCGTTATGTCCTTGGTAATTTGGAGTCCAGACGTGCTCTGTCTGGTAATGATCGCAGGTTACAAAGAGCAAAGATAAATGTCAGCTGAGATATTTGTCTAAGTGACTAGAGCTCTATAGTCATAGGAGTGTCCATTATTACATGATATTTAGATTCTGAGCTTGAAGGCTGCAGTTCTCCACCACACATAATTGATACAGAGAGTAAAAGCTGCAGCAATTCTAGTTAACTTTCAGTGACTACATTTACATGCACATTTCCCACAATTACTCCAAATATGACAATAATCTGACTTTGATTCAGGTGAACACAGCGCACTCTGTTTGGACATTCTGCACTATTCTGAATTAGGTCAGCACAATAAAAAAACAACATGCACAATATGAAATAATCTCATAATCAAGTTTCAGTTCTAAGATAACTAGTATTGATCAACAACATGTACGCTGACCACTGTGGCATCCAGTGTATTAAATTACATATCTTCTCATGCATTAATAGCCATTATAAGGCATTAAAGTTCAGGAAAGGATGACTTACAACAAAATGATTTTTCATCACACACATATATATATATATATATATATATATATTAAGTGTAGGAAAATCATTCTAAATTAATTTTTTTTTTCAAGTACAAGTGTTCAAGTCACCCAGTAAAAATTGCATGTATGTATTTTTCAGTATTGGAAACCTCAAATACAATGTTGTGATGTTAACTTTTCCCATTGGCATGCAGCCATATACTTAACGTAGCATCACTTTGGACATGTGTAATATCCTCCTGAGACCCCGTAAAGGAAAAGTTATGGCTTTTTTACATAAAATTTTTGCCTTGATTGGAAACAGCATAATGCAGCAGTTTTTTCAGTTTGTTTATTTATTCATTAATGCATGGTTTCTCAACCTTTTTTGAACCACACCCCACTAATGGCACCGAAGTCCTGGACCATATGCCCCCTGGGGAAATGTGCCAAGTGATTTATAATGTCATGATGTACAACAGTAGTTGCTAACGCACCCGCACGCACACACGACGATGTCAGTCCCCCCACCCCACCCCTGGGAGAGTGTCCGTGCCCCCTGCTCCCCTGGTTGAGAACCACTGCTGCATTAATGGAATGTCCTTTGCAGTTTTTTTTTATGTAAAGTTGTGAAACTCTTGACCCCTACAGAGGACAAAAATGCATTGCTGGGTGTCAAGTTAAATTAAGGCATCGTCATGTAAACCAGAATATTAGTGGGAGACAAGTAAAGAGCTTTGTATGAATATTGTCTGTTTTGGAATAAAGCAATAAAAGTTGTATTTTGTGGATGTAAATGTAGTCTGTGTAAATACTGAATTCCGACCGCACAGTGCAGAGTGAGCAGCCTCGTACCTGACTGTGGTCTGGTGATGGCGCTCTCGTACACAGGAATCCCCTCTCCTACGTTATTGAAGGCCTTCAGTGTGATCACGTAGTGAGAGCTGGGGTCTGGAAAGAGACGGAGAAAGTTAACACACAATGAGGTGATAGATGTGGGAAGAGTGAGATTAATTGATGCGCCCATGTAATCAAGGCAGAGGTCTCAAGACTCCTGACATATAATTGCAACATTAGCCAGAGAGCGTATATGAATACAGTCATTCTGACTGTGATATAATGAAGTCTTCAGTTACGCAAATAGATATTCTGAAACACAGCCCACAAATCCCTGTACTTTCTAACATCATTATCAACACATAATCTACTTCTAGACCTCTTCCTCAAGTTTTGATAAGTCGGATATTGTCAATATTGATTCATTATGCCAATAAGAAAAACAACCGTTAGAGTATGACCAACACAGTGAGCAAAATCTGGGTTTTTCTGCAACTGAAAATGACTGCTGATCTACGTACCTAAGTTTAGATCTACAGCTATGGTGTGAGTTAATTCTTAAAGACCCACAACAATTTTTGTCACAACATCCAAATGGTTTTTTGGTCTTTCCAAATCACCATTCATTACAATATTTTCCTCTACATTTTGTATTTCACAGTGAAAATCAGGTTTTCCCCTATATTCATTTCATTGATCATGTAGATGTTCATTCTTCCGAATTTTAAACACATTTAGAGTCATTTTGAGAATTTATTGGCACAAAATGACTAAAGGCAGTATTTTCAGACCCCGAATAATGAAAAGTGACAAGTTCACATTGATTTTTTAAACAACACAATACAAATACTTTAACTTTAGTGCAGTTTAGAAATCGATATTTGCTGGAATAACCCTTATTTTCAGGCAGAGCTTTCATGCATCCTCTCAGTCTTTCATAATGCTGTTTGGTGCTTTTGGAGTAGTTGGATTGCACTTCCCCTTTGATCATATTCCAGATGTTTTCAATGTGGTTAAAGTCAGGAGACGCGGGGTGGGCTCTATTTTTTCCACAGCTGTACATCTTTGCCTAAGTTTCTAACAGACTGAATGAAGAAATGATTTTAATGCAAAGTAGGACTGAATAAATTATTTTGTATGCGGAGGGCTTCATGTTTTCTTCACTTTAATGACAGCAAGCAGTACAACACCCCAAAAAAAGTTTGTTGTTATGTAAATATTTGTCCTTTAATTAAAGAGTACCCATTAGGCCAATCTTTATAATTAGTGTCCAATTCTCTGTGCACATGTAATGTGGTGGAGAATATCACATTAATTCTCTGAAGAACAGATGGATGCTTCAGTGAATGTGAGTTTGCTGAAAAGTGATATATATATATATATATATATATATATATATATATATATATATCTATATATATATACATACATACATACATACATACATACATACGTATATACACACACACACACACATACATATATATATATATATATTTTTTTTTTTATTTTATTTTTATTATTATTTTTTTTTTAAATAATGGTTTTAATTTAATAATAGTTTCATTGTCATCATGTGACATTTGTATTTTGTAAAACAGAAAACCACTGGCATCAGTTTTCAGGTCATAACAATAAATGTCTGGTGGCATTTACCAAATACAGCAAGATGGAACCCTTGGATCTAATAATGTCAATCACGAGTACAGTTCACACAAAATGAATAAAACAGAGACCCAGCATCAGAAACAGAGTTTTGGAAATTGTTGTTAGCAGTCTGTGGCAAAGTTGTGAAAGTCAACATTATGTGTAAACGTGACTCATAAAGCTGCGAGTCTAATGTCTGGGAACACAAAAAACAACAGAATACAAAAAAATATAGAAATAGAACGCCAAAAAAATTAATTTATTCAAGATCAGGATATATGTGTAACACATCTACAAAAAATAAATATTATATGAGACGAATATCAAAAGGTCAATTGAGTGACTATTTTATTGACTTTCTGTAGAAAATGACAGGTGGGTTAATAAATATTCCACAGAGTCACATAATTTAAGTCACAACTATTGAAAGACGTGACTTGACTTTCACTTGTGGCTCAGAAACACATTGACATTCACTGATCATGTGATTTTTAATGCAACGTGTCGTCATTGTAGAGCAGCTTCCAATCAAAATAAGATACTAACAGGGAACAAGGGGTGCCTATTAGCATACTTACATATGATTATTATTATTATTATTATTATTATTATTATTATTATTATTATTATTATTACCATCAATAATAGCAATAATTAAATAATTGCCACTTGCAATCGTTCAAATAAAAAAAAAAAAACTATCCAGATAATTTGCGCCATCTGGATAGAGTGAATTTGGCTGTGGTTGGATGAGAAGTATAAACATATACCATTCCGACACCCTATTGGTTGTATGCGATCCATCGCACCTGACTTTTTTCACCATTCCAATACTTAATAGTCATCACATCTTCCGCTCCATGAAACACATGTTAATGCTCATTAGTACACATATATGGTTCTTCAATACATTTGCATTGTACTAAATTACGTTCATTTTCAATGGGCACATATGCAGCTGAAACAGGGAGCCTAGTGCATCCCAATTTTTTCAACATTAACATTTTAATATAACATTATAGTCATCATGGCCTTTAGAAAAAATGTTTTTTGGGGAGGTGGAGTAGTGCACCATAGGCCCCTTTGGCATGGTCTAAGTTTTGTCCTAATGGCATTTTTTCCCCCTTACATTTACATTTTGTACTTTAAGTAGTTTTGAAACCAGTACTTTTATACTTTTACTTCAGTAAAAAGCTTGAGTTGATACTTTAACTTCTACAGAAGTCTTTTTAAACCCTAGTATCTATACTTCTGAGTAATGAATGTGAATACTTTTGACACCTCTGTTATTATTGTGTATTTTGTGACACTAGAACCTCTTGACTTGGCTCAACTGTTTATGTAGGACAGATGGTCATAAGATCATATAACTCAACTTGTCACTTCCAGTAGAGACTTATATGTCTGGTCCTGTTCTTACCAAGGTTCTCGATGGTGTAGTACCGCTGCTTGTAGTCCACTTTGATGGTCTGAGCGTGAGGACTGCCGATGCCATAGCCGATGGTGTATCCACGCACCACGATGTCCTGGTTCTCAGGTGGAGTCCAGCTAACGACGATGCTGTTCACCAGCGGCCGCACATGGAGGGAACTGGGCATGTCTGGCACACGGGATTCTGGGAAACAAATGTAGGACACGACTTAAGGTTAATATTCTAGATACAAGACTTGGATGATTATGCTGGTTAGGCAGTGTTATGGAAAGAGAAACTGGATATTGAAATCAGGGTAGTGATTTTCTTCTGGAAAAAGCTGCTTTCTGTTACTCTACATGTCTAATTACCTCCGCCAGGAGGTATTGTGATCACTTTGCTTTGTGTGTTTGTGTGTTTGTTTGTTAGCAACTTTACCGGAAAACTATTCCAACCACCTTTACCAAATCTTCCCCACAGATAGGCCTAGGCCCTGGGACCAACCCATTGCATTTTGGGCTAAGTAGGCCAAAGTTCAAGGTCACAGCAAGGTCACAACATCTACAATTTTCCTATCTCTCATCATTGAGCAATTTTTGAAAATTCATAAAAAATTCAAAACGACTCCGATTAGCCTCCAATTTGATCCACCCATAGCTTATAACAATGTCTTGTATCTGGCACAACATTGTCCACATCCACTGTGGAATGTGGACTCTGTGGACATTTACATTTAACACAGAAAATTCCATTTACGACACATTTTTCATTATAACTCAACAAATATTGATTGGAATTGAACATAATTTGACATACACATGACTGGTACCAAGCTTCAACTTGTTCTGCTGTATGGAACAACCTGGAAACTGTTTAATTTAAAAAGAAATAGTTGATCCACACATGGGTGCTTGGCGGAGGTTTGCGTTCTCTGAAGACTTGTTTGATTTGTTTTTACACATTTCCGGACGGTAACTCCTGGGTCAGATGTGCCTGTAGAAACTACCCAGGAAGCTGTCACTGTCAGTAATAAAATTACAAACTCAACATGGCTCCAATCAGTTATATGACTTCTGTTTGTTCTTTGTTTCATAAGATTAATTTCATGACCAATGTGGCTTCTAATTATTTTTATTCCATTGCAGCTGCTGGCTGATTTCACTGATTTTCTTCACTGTACACCTGGGGGCTGCAACAGCATACAAAGACTTCAAATGGCTTCTTTTTTAATTTGAAGTTGAATATTTACTTTAATTTAGTTTTTTTTATCCCTAGCTTTCTTGTTTTAGTTAATTTATTTACCTTCAATTTTACCTGTTTTCATTATTCTCAATATTTTTTACTATCTAACTGAACTGTCTTCTATTGATTTTATCAACATTTTAACCTTCTTTTTCCTCTTTTGATTTCTTGAATTAATCTTTAGGTTTAACTGAAAGTAGAGCTCACTAATACCTTTGCTGTTTAAAGGCTGAAATAAAAAAAATGAAAAATGAAAATTGGATATAGTTAATGCCCAGTGGATAGAGTAGAGCTGGTGCATTTACCATCCAGGTCGCTCTCAAACGTCTCGGCTGTGGTCCACTCGGTGGCCGGTCCTGTTCCATTCACTGTGATGGCCGACACCCGGAACGAGTACTCTGTTCCACGCTCCAGACCTGGACGAGCAAACAGACGGGTCACAATTAGTAGCCTAGACACACACACAGACTAGAATTTCTGGACTGTTTTGTATGTTTGAGATATACTTAAAGATGTTCCTTTATTGTTTGTGTGTGAAAGTTTGAACCTTGTTGCACAAAGTAAATTCTTTAAAAACCCTCTTGGATTTTCAGGAAAATGCATCATCACAGAGCTGAAAACAGGCCTGTACTTCTGAACTCATGAAGAGGTGACTTCTCAGAGATACAGTACTGTATTGAAGTCCTCTGCAAAGCATTACGTTTTTTGGTTTATTAAAGTTCTAATGACCACATGTGCATTTGCCCAGTCTGGATATATGTGGAGTATGTACAGAATTAAAACAGGTTTCAGGAAAAAACACAGCTACTATAAACCAAAGAGCTAACATGTCTTAACCCTTTTCCTCAGACAATATGAGATTCACTGCATTAATTTTCTGATGTTTTATACCAGGTTTCATTGAAGTGACTTTAACCTTTACAACCCATTTAGTTCAGTTTTGTGTGTCTTTTAAGGCTGCGCACATATTTCATGTATTTTTGTTATACCTGAAGATATGTAGCTCATTTCAGCCCTACAAAGCAACACAGCTAAAGGTGGTCAAAGACTTTTGCACAGTACTATATGTAGTTCTCACAGGACAACAATGCTAGAAACATCTTATACGATGAATTTCTGCAGATTAAAACTTCCAGTCATTCATATTAAATCAACCATAAAATATACAGCTTTAAAATCAACAATCCAATGGGAGCATTTTACGACATAAAACCTACTTTGTTAATATTTTAACAACATTGTAGACTTTTACTTGTGGTTTTAAATGCAGAACTTTTACTTGTAGTGGAGTATTTCTGCAGTGAGCTAGTAAGTACAGGATTTGAATACTTCATCCAGTATTAGCTACTACCTACATACTGTGAGTGACATGAATGCTTCTTTTTATTTTTTATCATTTCACTTCACACAACCATGTTTTTGCTGATCTTTCCTTGTCTTGTCTCAGCAGCGTTAACTTCAATCATCAGCATCAGTCACAAAAGACAAATGTGTTTAAAATACTCTTTCTTCTTTTCTTAATAATAATATTAATAATAAACATGTGTACTGCCTACAGGTATTAAGATACTTTAATTTAATGCTTTTTGAGATCTTTATAAGATTATTTTCAAACAAATTTAGTACTGAGTTTAAAGTAAATATAAAGATAGGTAGTACATAATTTTAGCCTTGTGCAAGAAGGTGGTTTTATGTAGATTTTACCAACAGGAAAGTGAAGATATAAAGTAAATGACAGTACAGTACATGGGTAAAAATATTTGTGGTAATTGAAACTTCACCAAATGAAAATGTAAAACTGCTAAAATGATGTGTGAGGCTAGAGTTAAGACGCCCTGTTTAGACTAACGAATCTGTAACCATCACACATGACGTGTAAACAGACTCAGCTCGTCTCGGTCTGACTGGGTTCTATCAATGATTACATCCCAGAATTGCCCTACAGACACTGAGTTTGTGCCCGGCTTTCGAATGAGCTGAGCTGCCCTGAATCTAAAAGTGCATTACAGGCTCTTCATTACCCTCTCTCCCACTCACTCTTTCTCGGGGCTGACTTTATTTTGTAATTTACTGCGTCTCCACACTTGGCTGGTCATTTGGAGTTTCAAGTTGCAGACACAATAAATATTTTGAAGGCATAAATATTTGAAACAGACGCCCAATAGCTCTCTGAAGAATTTAAGGAGAAAATCTATAAGCCGTTTGGAGAATGATCAAGCTGAGGTTTCTGAGGTGCACTTAACTTTCTTATACACTCAATATTATGAAGGTGATGGAGATTTCTTTTTCACTGCTGATTTATGTTTTAGTGGAGAAAAATGTACTTGCTGATGAGAAGCATTAAAGAGAAAAGTGTTTTATAGCACTTGTGGGACGAAAAGAGCAAAAAAAATTCATTTTTTAAAAAGGGAGAGGAAAGGGGGGCTTCTGGAGTTGGGGTTTGTTCATATTTTAAAGCTATGTCTCCTTCAGAGAGTCGTTTCACCACTGGGTGCCAGCTTTGGTATTCAGAAAAGAGGGGAACGCCTGCTGACAAATGATGTGTTGCTGTATTAATTTGCCGTAAAATTTTTCATCATCGTCGTATTGTCCCATTTGCACACTTCACACTAATCCTGTAGCCCTGTCTCTCTATACCCACCGTTCTGGGCCGCCCTTGGGGCTTCTGAAGACTGCCTAACCATCCATGCCTCCAAGGCTACAACATCATCTTCTAAATGCTTTTGAACCAACAAACACCCCTCTGTTTCACCCCCCAGAATGTTCTCAAAAATCAACTTTTAAGTGTATATTCTCTTTGATGCAGTTCACAGCATGACGCCGGGCCACTTGAAAGTTGCTGAGACAACATCTAATATTAATCACCATTGCTGCATGTCTCTAGTGATATTGTGCATATTTTGTGGTAGCAATGGGTAATACAGAGGTACAGTGAGGCCCGCAACTCAATCTCACAGTATTTTGAAGGAGTCCTATGTTGACAAAATAAATAGACCATGAGCAGGGCTGACGGCAATCATGAGACTCAAACATGTTTTCCATCTAAAGATCAAGGTTTTAAATATTGTAGCATGTCAGACAGAGCTGACAGTTTCTATGATACATCCAGCTGAGATAAAATGGTGTTTGATAGCTTCAAAGGTAGAATCTAAAACCTATCTAAAGAGCACACATCAGGTTTTCAAAATTTCTAACAGGAAAAATTAGACATTTTTGTCATGCAGCCATCACTTTACATTAAAGTTTGATGATCCTGCAGAGAGAAACCAGCCAAAGAGGAGATGGGAACCACTTATAGAGAACATACTGGAGTAATAAGATGTGGTTTAAGTTAGTTGGATGATCTCAAAGCGCTGTCACTCGTTGGATGGCTCTGTTCACACTTTGTATGAAAACACACCCTTGTGATCCAAGTGAACAGTTAAAAATAACAGTAACCTATCATAAGGACACACATTTAACAGTGGATAGGGGCGCATGTTCAACTGTTGTGCTGTAATGTGTGAAAACACTTGAGCTAAGCACTGAAAAATTACACTGTCATCTAAGCAGCGGTCTGCTGGAAGTACAGTTATTTTATTCTGTTTATCCATTTCCCTCTATTTTCAAATTTTTCTAAACCTTTTCTGGAGTGCATTGGATCAGTCTTTCCCTCCAAATAATGAAATACAATGTTAATTCATACAACAAGGTCAAAGTTCAAATAAACACACTTGAAGATCTAGTCTTTACTAAGACTTGCAAGAGAACCAGTAAATATCAATGGAATGGTAAAAGTCAGGTATTAATTGAACCACATTGTCTGCTCATTGTAAGAATGGCAGTTGAAATATGGAAAACAAATCATACAGACAGCCATAATGTGTAGAAACATATAACTTACTTTAAGCAGTGATAAGTAGGGTTCACCCTCACCAGTTTATATATTATAAATTCAATGTTTGTTTGTTGTTTTTTTTTTAAAATCACTCCAATGTGAACTAGGACAGAAAAGAAGACAGGGAACTATCATTTCATCCATCATTCATTCATCTGATTTCTTTTGACCCATTTGCAAAGAAAAATTTTATAGCCAGTCAATAAAAGCGCATGTCAACATATGCTACATCCAGAAAAGCTCACCGAGCTACATTTCCACAGCCTCATACTTACATGAGTCTGACCTCCTGCTGGACTGGAACAGTTCCTCATAATGGATTTTTCAAATGCAGCTCAATTTGCTCCGCAGCAGAAAAAAAAACAATCATCCAAAACTACTTGTGCTCATTTCAGGGGTTTCCCTGCCGTTAGAAGGCTTAGCAGCAACACCCAAGAAAATATAAGATCTGTTCCAGATCTAATAATAGTAGTTGTTCCCAAGTGGACACCTTTAGTAAGACTTGTTTTTAAGCTTTTTGGGTGTTTATATATTATCTTCTCTTTCTCCACTGTTTTGTACACATATGCTAATAATAATGGCCTTCATTGATGAAACATTATGCATTTTCCATTGGCAGCATTAGATTTTGTTGCTCCCATGAGCTTAAGCCTTCCACACACCTAAAGAAAACATTACAATAAATTGAGATCATGTGAAAATGAATGCATAGTTTCTTCTCAGAAACACAACAGCACCTAAACCCTGCAAAGACAGCTGAAAAACCCTGCATCTGTCAACACTGCTTACACTAATCACAGCCTACGACGTCCATGTTATTGTCCTACTGAGCTAGATATTCTGTTCTCTACACAGTGAAACTATTCATAAAGTCAGTCTAACATCTGATGGTGTCGTGTGCATCTCCCGGTATGTTCTGATACATAAACACATAGCACAACCACTCTCAGCCTATCAGTAGCATTTAGCTGATACACAGTATGTATTCAGCTTAGCAGCAGTCATAACTTAGTGTCAGGTAAGATAAACTAAGAGTGTCAGAAGTGACAATACGGAAAGGACAGAGGAGGTGATGAAGTAAATATGATTCAGAGGTCAGTGAGCATTACCGTCAATCAGTTTACTGAGCTGTGTGCCTGCAGTCATCTCAGCTGCTTCACTCCTCCGGGATCCTTTTCGATACCGGATCTTGTAGTTAATGATCTCTCCATTCTGGGCGTTAAGGGGTGGGGGCTGCCATCGCACCATGATGCTCTGTGGGGGAAAAAGTAATTGCATATGAAACACACACGCACACTTTTAGCACATGTTAGGCAGCATGTTTTCAGGCCTGCAGCTGTAAAGGTGACCTCGTGGTTTAGCAGGTCACATTGCACCTTCCCACACACCCTGGCGTCAGCGTTTGTATTAAAATAACTCTGCAGGTTTAGTGTTGTGTTTGGCACAAACATTGTCTCACCTGCCCCTCCTTTTTTCCTGGCAGCCTTGCAAATCTCCTCAAACACCCCTCTGAGCCGAGGAGATGCAGTGAAGATTGACGCATTAGGGAGAAATAAACAGCCTAATATGTGATGGAGGTGTTTTGATGAGCGTGCATGTATGGAATGTACGTGTACATAGGTGTGCATATGTGTTCAGCACTGAGGCAGGGACAGATCAATGCAGGACTTTGGCTCGTGTGTCCATGCTGCAGTGTTGTGGGATTAGTTCTTCTGAGTTTTTGTGTGCTTTGTGTGTGTTTAAAGGGATAGGTAGGGGGTGGCTCAGCGTGGGAGAAGAGTTAATTAACGCTTCCCCACTGTCACACTGATGCACAAAAGCCTCAATACATGCACAGGCCACACATGCATGCACCACTCCCCAGCCGAGTCAAGGGAATTGCACAAATTAAATTTGTGTTAAGTGCGTTCAATTATTTCCATTTTTCTTATTACACTATCGGCCTCAACTGGTTATGCATGTTGCTCCCCCCCCTCCCGCTTCTTCTACCTAATCATGAAAACTTATTTAATTGACTTTCAGAAAAATTCAGGGGGGAAGGTGAGAAAGCCGATGCCAAAAGTGAGAAAAAAGACTGAAAAATAAGATCCCAAATACATGATTTTCAGGTTGCCTTGCAGGTAGAGGATGTGTGGTTCTGCTTGACAACACCCAAAGAGTAGAGCAAATATGAAATCCATGTTAATTAGCTTATTATTCCCCCAGTTTTCATTTGCCTGGGTGTATCAAGCAGCTAATTGCATAAACGCTTTGTCTCTGTACTTGTACCGGGATTACTGACTTAATGGCTGTTTACATTCAAAATTAAACACAATGACAACAACACAAAATAGATTAATTAATAATTTCATAGTCTTCAGTAATGATGGGTGTTAGATGTTGGTTTCACAGTTTTTACATTGGTTTATTTGAGTCTAATTGGGAAGGGACAGCTGGGTATTAGCCATTAGTCACAAAACAATTTTTCAAATTCCCGTCATTTCATTTTACTCTTAACATCAGCATTAGTGTTTTCTCGGCACAAATCTCAGCTGAGTGTCCCTCGGCATGGGTGGCCAGTTCTCACTCAAGCTGGGAGTGTGTGATAGGATTGTCTATCATTTTTTTCCCCTTAGTCTGTGTCGACAGTTCTTTCTCATTTGGGCACTACATTGACCAGCGGAGGGCTTGAAAAACTAGCTTCTATTTTTGTAGTAAATGCACATACCCAGAGGTTTATTGTATCTTCTCTGCTTTGTGGCTCTCTTTTCACACTCACATGTCACGAGTAAGAAACATCTTTTGTAAAATTTAATCCATTAGTCCAACGGAAATACATACTAACCAGGCCTACAGCTCTGTGTTTGAAGATCAAATGGCTGAAGAGACAGGCAGCCCAGGCCAGTTTCCTGTTTTAATAAGGAGCCTGTTGTGAAGCCTGCAGCCACCTAAGCAGCCTTATCAAATAAAGAGCATCACACAAGGAGCTTCAGTACATTTAACTGTTAGAAATCTGATTTAACAACCAAACTTAAGAAGAGAGTGAGACACCAAGAGCTGTCGCCTGGACTGTGAGAAATTTGATTCAGCGCTCTCTGATACAAAGAAAAATCCCATGTAGATAAAAGATATATACATTTCAGACACTTAATGTGAGTGGAAGTTTTTTGTCACCTACAGAAACTACAAAAGCTGTTAGAAAAATTACATTAATGCTTCATGGCAGCTTTTGCAAACTGTATTTATGTACTTACTTCAAGGTGAAGAGGAGCTGAAGACATTTGGGATAAAAATATGCCTCAAAATTCTTTCACGCACAGTGGTAATATTTGGGGACAGTTCATCTACACTTTTGTTTGATTTAGCTAATGCTATAATTACACCGACAATTAAAAACAATGTTGCACAAAATTACACATTTACAGTTTAGTAATTAAGTAGTAATATATAGTAATTTATATTATTATACACATATTATACATACAGAGGACACTGCTTATAGTGATCACATGACATGAGTGGATGCTTATTATAAACTAATCTTTCATTAGTCAGTCATCTTCAAGTCTAAAATTCACCTAGATGTTTTGGTACCTAAATATTATTGTGTGAAAAATACCTGATTTCTCCAACTCAGATTTCCAAATGGAGATGTTTTTTCCCTGACTCAAATGGTATAGTGAAGGTTCAAAGGACATGATGTGAACACAGCATCAGGCCGATGATCTCTGCAGCCTCCCTGTGCAGTTTTAGTTCGAACACAAACTGACCTATAGTAATGTCAAAATTTTCTTCATACAGACTCGCTGCATCTTCCCGCACCAGGGAGGTGTCACATGGCTGCAAAACTGATCTACTATACAAGGGCAGCTTCAAACTCGGGTGCTTTTCTGCATTTCAGATGATTTTCGTTAAGAGAAAATTGTGAAAAAATCCTAAAAATAAAAAAGCTTAAATAAATGCTGCATAAATATCTTATACAGTACTTGTTTGACTATTTCTGTCTCAAAAGCAATTACCACTGTATTATGTACATTATATACACTATCTTACATATATAAGCATATAATTGTAGTTCTTTCTCTGATCTTTCTAAAATTTGGTTGGCCTTTGGTTAATTTTAAATAATTATATTAAGTATTATGAAATAACATGAAAAACATTATGACTTACATCTCTATTGTTACTCTGTCCATATGTATAAACAGTTAAATAACATCGAAGTTAAAGATGCACTGCAAAAAAGACAAAACAAAACACAACACTACAGATTCCTTATCTCATAAGTCATGAATGAAACGTGTATTTTTTACCATTAAATATAAATAATATATAAATATTCCAAAACATTTTATGATCAAGTTTCCAGTGGA